>NC_007092.3:3556687-3587425 GCF_000004695.1 Dictyostelium discoideum AX4
ATTAACACTGGTAATAATAATAATAATAATAATAATACCAATAATAATAATGTTAATAATAATAGTAACAATAATAATAATACCAATAATAATAATAATAATAATAAAAAGAATTCATTTTCAATGATTTCATCAAATAATAATAATAATAATAATAATAATAATAGTAATTCAATATTTTCATCAATACCATCACCACCATCATTTAAAGGAAATGGTAGTAGTACATCATCAATTGATTTAGTAAATAATAGTAAACAAAATTATAAAAATCAACAAAATGAAAAACAAGAGAAAGAGAGACTTGAGAAATTAGAGAAACAACAACATTTACAACAACAACAACAAATTAAACAATCGAGCCAACAACCATTATACGATGATGATTTTGTTGATGAAAATATTGAAATCCTATTTCATGATGAGAGAATTCAAACATTAGTAGGTTTCCAAATTATTAATATAAAGAGTGATTTGAAATCATTGAGAAAAGAAATTGATGATATGGAAATTCCAGAATTAAAAGGTTTGGAATTTAGATTCATGTTAAAAAAAATTCCAATTTCTTTGAAACAAGAATCAAATTATATTATTAAAGATTGTTTATTCTCAATGAATGGTAGAATTACAATTGAAATTAGATCAATCATTCCAACAATTGTTTCTGCTACTCCAACAAATGCAACTCCAATTAATAATAACGGTGGTGGCGGTGGTGTTAATAGTGTAAATTTAATGTCACCTGCTCAAACTCCAAAGAACTTATCTTTACAATCTCCAACACCTTTCAATATTTCATCGGTTCCTGATTTATCTGCACTTGCCAATCATCCATTATTGTTATTATTATCACAATTTGCAAACCCTTCAAATTCAACAACTCCAATTCAATCAACACCATCCCAACAATCTCAAACTTTACCACCACCAACACAACAACAACAACAACAACAACAACAACAACAACAACAACAACAACAACAACAACAACAACCACAAGAACAACAACCACAAGAACAACAACCACAAGAACAACAACCACAAGAACAACCACAACAAACGCAATCAAATAATGAAAATAAACCAAAAAAAGTGACATCTGATTTAAAAGAACATGATGTACCTTCTTCAAGTTCAAAGTTAAAAAATATTCCAATTTCACCATCTGGTAAAGAACAAATTGTAAATAATAACAATATTGATGTCAATATGAAAAATAATAATGTAACTGATGATGATGATGAAGATGATGAGGATGAATATGATGAAGAATATGATCAAGTTCCAAATAAAAATAATAAAGAAAATAAAGAAACATCACCAACAATAAAAAAAGAAGATAGAAATCATGAATCAAATTCCAATTCTCAACCAATTGGAATTGCTATTAATTAAAAAATAAAAAAATTGTAAATAAAAAAAAAATTGTAAATAAAAAAAAAAAAAATACATTAAACTATTTTTAGATTTTATTTTTCTTGATCTTTAGTGAAAACTACTTTTAATCTATCTAATAAACCCCATTTTTTAGATTTCATTTTTGATTGGTTTTTAGTTGATAATAAAATATTTGACTTTTCTACATAGTCTGGTATAATATTAATTGAACATGGATACTTTTTTTTTTTTTTTTTTTTTTTTTAAATTAATAATAAAAAAAGTTAATAAGAATTTTATTATTTCTTTTTTTTTTTTTTTTTTTTTTTTAAACTAAACAAATTACTTTTAATAAATATTTATTTTCTAATAAATCTTTAAAGTTTGAATAAACTTTATCAGCATTGATATTTAAATCTATAATCTTTTTATTATCTTTTAAATTTTTATTTTCTCTATATTTTTGTTGAATGCTTGATTTGAAATGACTTGAAATGCAACGATCTTTTCTAGATTCATTTAAGAATAATTTACTTGCTCTTATTAAATTTCTATACATATGTATAGTTTTAATTTGTGTGCTATTCATTTTATTATTAATATTTTAATTTCTTGAGAAAATGCTCGTTTTTTTTAATTTTTTTTTTTTTTTTTTTAATTTTAATTTTTTTTTTTTTTTTTTTTTTTTTTTTTTTTTTTTTTTTTTTTTTATTTATTTTCATATTCATTTTTTTTTTATTTTTTATTTTCATATTCATTTTTTTTTTTTTTTTTACAAATAATTAAAATAAATGTTTAAATCAATTAAACAAATTAAATCTTCAATTGGATTTATAACTACAAATACAACAAGAAGAAATTTTTGTTCAAATAAAATAGGTGGTTTTACAATTAAAAATGTTGAAGATGAATCAAAGATTAAAATAAATAATGAAATTTCAGAGATAGAGAAATTACGTAAAAAATTATTATATCAAAGTAAAGAAAGAGGAATGTTAGAAAATGATTTATTATTAGGTAGTTTTGCAACATTAAATATTCATAAACTTACAGAATCACAACTTAGAGATTATAATTTACTCTTACAACAACCAGATCCTGATATTTTTAATTGGATTCTAAAAAAGGCTGAAGTCCCTGAAGAATTTGAAACTGAAGTTTTAAAATTAGTTCAACATCATTGTAAAAATGATCCATTGGGTTATACTAGAAAATAAATAAAAAAAAAAATTAAAAAAAAAAAATTAAAAAAAAAAAAATTAAAAAATAAAAGTTGTTGTAAAATATTTATTATTGTTTGGAAATACTTGGTGTTTTTTTTTTTTAATTCCCCAACAAATTATTCTTAACATTTGATTTTAATATTAAAATTCAGTTTTTTTTTTTTTTTTTTTTTGATAAAATTGGTTGTGCTGGAATAAATTAATGAAAATTAAAAAAATAAGTTTTTGTAAAAAATTAAGTTTTTTTTTTTTTTTTTTTGATAAAATAAATCTAAATCAAAATTTTTTTTTATTTTTATTTATTTATTTTTATTTTTTTTTTGATATTTCAATAAAAAATTTCATAAACACTTTTTTTTTTTTTTTTTTTTTTTTATTTTTAAAAATCAAATAAATAATATAAAATGAATTATGAAGAAGAAATATTTTGGAAAGTTATAAAAAATAAATTATTATTTAAAATTATTATAAAATTTATAAATAATAAAGATTATTCCATTAGTTATTTTCCAAAAAGTAATGAATTTCCACCCCAGCATTCAATTGAATGGTTAATATGTAATAATAAGAAATCAATATTAGAATATAAAATTAAAAATCACCATTATTTAGCATTGGGTAAAAATCCAATTTATGGAAAATTTTATAAAATATTTTCAATTTTTTCAAATGATAAATATGATCCAATTTTATATAGATCATTAATTTATATGTTTTCAGATTATTTCCATCCATTATCAAAAGATCTTCAAGATAGAATCAATGAAGCCATTGAATCAAATAATTTAAATGTTTTAAAAGTAATGTGTGATCCAAATGGTCAATGTAAACATCAACCAACTGTAAATGATTATATTCTTTCATTAAAGAATAATAAATTTGAAATTGCATTATGGATTGGTGAAACATTTCCAGGTATTCACCATATTTTTGAATATAGTAAATTAAAGTCAACTCAATTATTTAAAACTCTATTTCAATTTATTGATAATTATAAACATCGAAATGAAGTAGAATTTAATAGATTTACACTTTTTAAAATAATTAAAAATTTATTAAATAATTGTCAATTTAGTTATTCAGTTGAACAAGTTCATAATATGGAAATATTAAAACAAAATCTTTTCAATGTTTGCCCAATTAAAAATGGTTGGTCAATTGAAAATTTATTAAATTCTTGTGAATTAATTTTAAAATTTAATAATATTTTTATCAAATTAAAAGAAGAAAATGAAAATGAAAATGAAAATTTAGAAGATTTTGAACTTGAAAAACAACAAGAAGAAAAAGAAAAAAATGAAAAAAATGAACAAAAAGAAAAATTAAAAATCAAATTATTAAATATCAAATTTTCAAATTATCAAAAATCTTTATTATTAAATAATGAAATTAAGGAATTTTCTATTAAATTAAAAATTAGAAAATTATTAAAAATTTATTTATCTTCACTAGATACTATGATTTTAGATGCAATAATTTCAAATGAACCACTATATAAGAGTTGGTATGCTATTTATGATAATAGTTTAGATGTTGGCAATAGTCAAGATGATGATGGTGTTGATTTCACTCCAAATGACCAAATTACTATAAAAAATGATAGTAATGAAAACTTTCATTGTAATTCACATTTAGAAGCATTAAAAAATGGTGATTTTTTATTATTAGAAAAATGGTTTAATGAAAATCAAGATGAGATTCCACTTATTCAATTATTAAAAGATTTAAATACAATTTCAATTTTCTATAAAGAACCATTGTTAATCTTTTCAAATTGTAATGGAAATGATAGTGAAAGTAAAAGTAAAAGATTGGATTTTATAATTTATCTTTTATATGAATCGAATATTTTACAAGATCATTTATTAAATCCATGGTTATTATTTTGTTTGATTTTAAAATTTAATGATTATGAATTAATTGAAATGGTTTTAATCATTTATCAGATGAATTAATTAAAGAAGAAAAAAATTCAATTTTCAATCAATATAAAGATGAATATTTAGATCTTGGTAATTTGGTAAATAATGAAAATGCAATAAAATTAATTCACCCTTATTTCCCTTGGGGTTCAAATGAAATTGCTCAAAATACACCATACTGGAATTTCAAAGAATGGAGAAAAAATGGAAGAGTAGATTTATTTGAAGTTATTGAATCATTTGTTCCAAAAGATTTACGTATAGTTTATTCAACAAACACTGAAATTGGGTTCTATGGTAATGAATTATTATGTTTATTGAATTCACTTTCAAAACCTCATCTCTATGAAATTCCAACACCAAGAAAAATTTTATTTAAAGTTGATGAAGAAACAACTACTGAAGATATTGGTTTTATAAAATTAATTATATTAGAAACTTCTGATCAATATGAATATTGTTTCACAAACTTAAAGAAAGGAGGTTTTGAAATTATTGGAGAGAATTTTGTAGAATTTTTTGATTGGTTTTTTAGTAATAGACAAAATGATATTACCACCAATAAATTTGTTCATCCAAATAAAAAAACTTGGTTAATGACAATGAAATATATTTCTGGTGGTGAACATTTTAATGAATACTTTACAAATTTAAATTCAACTCAATTCTTTGAAAATGAAATAATTAAAAATCAAATTTTTGATTTGGTGGCAAAGTTTGGTGATATTCATTTTATTGATAAAATCATTAAGTACTATTTTAATGGTATCTTTCCATTAGTAGAGGTTGAAAATAATTCAATCACTGATTCTTTCTATAGATTAATTCTTTCAACAATATCAAATGGTCATTTAAAATTATTAGAATATTTTAATTTTAATTTTAAATCAACTTTTTTTAAATCATCATTATTTAATCAAATTAAATTAAATATTATTAATAATAATCAATTAGAATTCTCTCAATATATTTTTAATTTAAAATTAAATTAAAAATAAAATAAAATAAAATAAAATAAAAATATAATAAAAATAAAAATAAAATAAAAATAAGATATAAATAAAATAAAATAAAAATAAAAATAAGATTGTTTAAAAAAAAAAAAAAAAGAAACACAACAAATGTTAAATTAAATTTTTTACTTTTACCATATTAAAATTTCACATTTTTCGTGTTTAGGTGTCTGGTATCGAAAAAAAAAAAAAAAAAAAAAAAAAAAAAAAAAAATGAAATTAAAAAGATTTTTTGTAAATTGGGACTTTTTTTTTGAATTGGTTTTTGTAAATTGGGACAAAAAAAAAAAAAAAAAAACGAACGGTCATTTTGTAAAAATTAAAAATGAAAATTCAAACAACTATATTATTCATTTTTATTTATTGTTATTTTGTAAATGCAGACAATTTAGTTGCACTTGAAGGTAATTAAGTTAATTTTAAATTAATTGAAAAAAAAAAAAAAAAAATTAACCATGATTTTTTATTTTTTTATTTTTACTAAAAAAAACAGTTGATACAACATCAGTTTCAGTAAGAACTTTTCAATATAACGGGGCAGATGGGTCATCAATTTTCCCAGGTAAAAATTTAGTTAAAATAGCAGGAGCACAACCATTTAGAGTTTCGGCCTATGAAGAATCATATATAGTTTCAGCTATTAAAGGATGGGATTATTATGTTATACTTGCAAATGGACAAGATACATTACTTTATGGAATTGATTTACAAACTGGTGAAATTTTTATTAATGGTTATTCACCAGTATGTTTTTTTTTTTTTAGTAAATAATTTTATTTTTAAAATTTATTATTTATTAATTTAAATTT
The DNA here is from genome assembly GCF_000004695.1 of Dictyostelium discoideum AX4. Taxonomy (NCBI): domain Eukaryota; phylum Evosea; class Eumycetozoa; order Dictyosteliales; family Dictyosteliaceae; genus Dictyostelium; species Dictyostelium discoideum. The sequence goes on from NC_007092.3 coordinate 3,563,032, forward strand.
ATTTTTTATTTTATTTTTTAGAATAAACAAATTTTATATATTTATGGTTTAACATATGATTTAAAATCTAATCAATTAATAGCAGTTTCCTCAATGGAATATGAGGCAGGAGATCCATATTTTGATGTTGTTTTAGTTGACCCAAATACAGGTGAAATTTCCCAAAATTTAACAATACAAAATTCATATCCAAATAATACATGGTATTCTGGTCTTTATACATCAAGTCAAAGTCAATCACAATTATATATTTTATTCCAAAGTATGGATGAAAAAACCAATAATACAATTAGTGGCTTTACAACTATTAATACTATTGATGGTACATTTGTAAATAATGTTTGGATAAATTCAGATAATAATTTTATCTATAGTTTTGTATTTGATGAAACTAGTGGTATGATATTAGCAACAATGTCACAATATAATGGTAAAAATCTTGATTTTATTTCAATCAATCCAACAAATGGTGATTATACAGTTATTAGTAGTGATCAAGTTTGTGCTGGCTCTGGTCCTGTTATTATTGATGGTGTTTTCTTAGCACCTGGTAAAGAACCTAAACCAAGTCATACAGTTTCTTTAGTTGATACTAATTCTGGTAAAATTATTAAAGAATATTTAGATATTTTTATTGATATTTCTTATTTAAATTCTTATTAAAAAAAAAAAAAAAAAAAATTAAATAAAATAAAAAAAAAAAATTAATTACAAAATAATAACAGTAGTTTATTTATTCGCTAATATTATCAAAACTACTACTATTTGAAGATTCAGAGTCAATGTCTGATTCAGATTCAGATTCAGATTGAGAAATAGCTTTTTTTAATCTTGAGGCTGGTTTCTTTTTACTTTGTTTTGGTTGAGGTTTCTTTGGAGGTTTTTTGGGAGTTATATCCATTCTATCTATATCACTAATTTCAGAAGATTGATCACTTTCTGATGATTGTTCACTTTCAGATGATTTTTTCTTTTGAACTGGTTGTCTTTTTCTTGATGGTACCATTGGTTTTGAGATTGGTTTTTTGGGTGTAATTATCATTCTATCTTCATCATCACCACTCTCTTCATCTTCCTCTTCACTACTTTCCTCACTTTCTTCTTCTTCACTACTTTGATATTTCTTTCTTGAAGGAGCTCTTTTTTTAGCAGGTGCTTTCTTTGAAGGTTTTAAAGGTGGTTTTTGAATTGATTGAGATGTAGTAGTAGTGGAAGAGGTACCACTACTATTACCATCTGTCTCTTGAACTAATTGAACTGTTTCACCTAATGTTAATTGACTACGTGCAGTATTTATTTTTTTCTCAATTTCATCGACCAACTGTTTAATTTCAGAAGTTTTTGTAAGATTTGGTTGTTTTTTTGTTTTACTAATTGATATCATTAAATTATTATAAATTTCATTATCATTTAATTTATCTTGATAAAGTTTAAAATGTTCTATTAATTTCTTTAAACTTTTATCATTATAATTTAATAATTGTAAACAAAATGAAATATTTTGTGATTCACTAATACCTAAATAAAATAAATAAAATAAAATACAATTAATTAATAATTTGATTTTTTTTTTTTTTTTTTTTTACACTAAACTTACTTTTTGAAGTTTTAAATCTTTGTAATAATTTATCAATTAAAGTTTCAGATTGTTTATCTTTTTCAATAAAAGAGAATAAATATTTTAAAATATTTTTAATTGAATCTTTTGAAATATTATTTAAATTACTTGTAACGGTTGAAGCAGGAGTAATTTTACCAATGATATCAGGTAAAGAATTATAAAGGTTATTACCTTTTGAAGCTAAAGTTGAAAAGAATAACTTTGCAATATTTGAAATACGAATATCAGAATCTTCCAAACAAATTGCCATTTCGCTAATTTGACCTTTAACTTTAATCATATCATTTAAAATTAAATGAGTGAGAACCATTAAAGAATTTTTTCTAGCATCTGCATTTGGATCTCTTAATCTTGAATAAATTTTTGAAGTCCATGGTTCGACTAAATTTGGAAATCTAAAAGCTAAATCACCTAATCCAATGATAATATTTGATCTAATCACTTCAATTGATGACTTTTCCAAGAGAGTGAAAAGTAATTGAAGATTTGATTCACAAAAGTTTGAATCAACACACATAAATTTTGATAAAGTTAAAACTGCACTTGTTTGTAATAATTGATTTGGGAATTGTTCATTTGAAAAGATTTCATTATAATTATAACAAATTGAAACAACCAATTGAGAATATTTTCCAATTAAATTATTTTCAGATAAAATATCAGATTCTGCTTGAATTTGAATTGCTTCAGATTCTGCTTCTGCTTCTGCTTGATCAGTACCTAATTCTTTTTCAATATCTGTTTTCTTTTTATTATTGTTATTATTATTTTTTGATTGTTTTGATTGTTCATATTGAATTCTTTTAATTTCAGATTGAATTTCTTCAACATAAACCAATTGTTTAATTGCAATATGACCTAAAATAAATATTAATTTTGATAAACAATATTGATTAGTTTCACCATTTTCATCTAAAACTTGATCTGATAATTTCTTTATAATTTCACTTGAAATTAAATCTGGTTGTTCAGCTAAAATATAAATTGTATTAATTACTTGTTCTGCAAACATAAACCATTTTGAATTTTTAATATCATTATCAATATTATCATTTGTTGTTGTTGTTGTTGTTGTTGTTGAACAAATATGATAAATTAAACGTTCAAATAATGATTGATTATTTTTAAAACGTGGTAAAATTTGATCAGTTTCTTTTAAACCTTTTGATCTTAATTTTTGAAGAGTTATACAAGTATAACGTGGTAAAAATTCATCATCTTGTTCTTCTAAACCAATTGAAACCAACAAATTAACTTTATCTTTAACAACGGAAGAATTATTATTTGAAATCATTGATAAGATAATTAAAGCTCCACGACTATCTTGTTTATTGAAATTTACAACCTTTCCAGAGAAAATATCCCAGAGTGCTTTTATTATATCTTGATCTATTAAATCTTTTTTAGTGAATTCAATCATTAATTCCTCTAAAGATGTAATTTCACCCAATGTTGCAGTTGTAGTTAAATCGATTAAATTCTTTGCAATATAATAACTTGATTTTAATGTTGATTTAACTTTTTCTCTTGTATCTTTAATTAATAGTTCATGAAATGATCTAATTGTACTCTCTTTAATTGATTGTTCTTTATTCCAAATTAATGCCAACATTTTAGTGATTGCTTCTTTTGATTTATCAATTTGATATTTATGTGCAACTTGAATGAAATGAACAGATTCTAAAATATCAGAAGGATTAACACTACCCATTAATTGACACATTGTATCAATTGTACTGTTTATAATTTTTATAAATTTACAAGAACTATCTAAATATTTATTTAAATGCTCTAAATATAATGGTAATCTATGTGGTGAAAATTCTTTAATTCCTGAAAATGGTACTAACATTGATATTAAATCAAAAAATTGTTCTTTATTTAATTTAATATCTTCAAAAATTTGTTTTTCTGTAATTTCTTCTTCTTCTTCTTCTTCTTCTCCATCTTCCTCTTCTTTCTCTTTTTTCTCTTCTTCTTCTTTTTGTTGTTGTTGTTGTTGTTCAAATTCCATATTATCATCTGGTACTTGTTGTGAATTTAATAAATCATCTTCATTATTATTATTATTATTATTTTTTAATTTTTTTGATTTTTTTAATAATTCTTTCTTTTTCTTTAAATTATAAAATGATAATTTAATAAAAGAAGCTAATTTTTCTTTTTTATCTTTAAATAACAAAGTTGGTAAATGAGGTGAATATGGATTTGATTCTAAAATATCAGATAATAAAAGAATTGCTCTTTTTCTAACCAAAGAATTTTTATCAGAAACACGTTCAATTGCAATCTTTGTTAATTGAATATAACTTTCTTTTGGTACCCAATTATTATTTACCAATAATGATAAAGTTTTTAAAACACTACTTCTACAATAACCATTAATATCTCTACAACGTTCAAATAAAATATGTAATAATTCTGATTGATCTGATTCATTCTTTTTTTGATTTTCAACTTCTTCCTCTTCTTCTTGTTCAGATTTTTTATCTTTATTATTGCTTTCAACTTTATTTAAAGCTTTACCAATTAAAAAACCAATTGATTCAGTTACAGCATTACGCATTAAATATGATTCAGAATCTAAATGAGCCAATAATAAACTAACGAATGGTAAAACTATTTTTGGTAAACGATCAGTTAATTCTGATAAAAATTTTGCTAAATTTTTAAAACCACTTGTATCACGTTGTTCTTTTTGTTTACCAATTTCTCTAATAATATCTGAAATTAAAAATGTAGTTTGATTCTTTTGTTGTTGATTTGTTGATTGTGAATAAATATTTTGTTGTTGTTGTTGTTGCTGATGCTTTTGTTGTTGTTGTTGATAATCATAAATAAATTCATAAAGGTCAGCACAATGTGAAGGCAAAGATTCATGATTATGTAAAAGATGAATAATTTTACTTGTGAAATTAAAGGAATGATTATAACGTAAAATTAAAATTGATAAAACTTCAAAAATTAATTTCTTTACACCTTTACTACGTAAGTTTGCTGGTTGTTCAATCATTGCATAAATAATTTTTGAGAGTAAATTTATAAATTCTTCTTCTGGATAATCTAATCTCCAAAGTGTTGATAAATTTAATTCTAAACAATTTATAATTGATGTTAATATTGCTTCTTTTTGTTCTTCTTGTTCCCAAGTATCTAAAACTGAAGAATTTTTTTTTTTTGTTGATTTCTTTTTACTAGTTATTGATGCTGTTTCATTATTATTTTCTGATGTTGATTTTGATGATTCCTTTGTTGTTGATGATGAGTGTTGATATGATATATAATGTTCTAAAAAAATATATACATTTTTAATGAATTTCTATATAATAAACATTTTAATTTAAAACTTTCATTATTTTGTGAATATTAATTTCTTCATCATCAATATCTTCATTGTTATCATTATCATTATCATTATCTTGTTGACCCCTATTTTTATGATTTTTTATTTTATTTTGAAATTCTTTATTAATTGTTGATGTTAAATTGGTTATACCATATTTTAAAATTTTAATAATTTGATTCCTTTGATCTGCTGTTAATTTACTAATATTTAATAAATAAGAAAATAATAAATCAAAAAATTGAGTGATCAACTATATCACTTGAATTTTTTTTAAATTTTTCATAAATTACTATTTAAAAAAAAAAAATTTATTAATAAAAAACAAAATAAAATTAAATAAAGTAAAATAAAATAATTACAGTTTAAATTTGATAAAATTGTATTTTCATTTTGTGAATTTACATCTATTATCTTTTTAATGGAATATTTATCACTTGATGATAGTGATATATCTTCAAAATGTATTGGTATTTGAAATTCTAACATTTACATATACACTTTATTGTGTTGGATTGAAATAATTGAAAAAAAAAAAAAAACTTTTTTTTCAAAAAAAAAAAAAAAAAAAAAAAACCAATGACAATGAAAAAAAAAAAAAATTTTTAATTAATTTTTGTAAATGGCGCGATTTGGTGTTTTGTTTTTTTTTTTAATTTGAAAAAATTTGCCGCCAAAATTTTAAATGAATAATTTAATATATTTTTAAAAATGGGGGTGTTTTGTTTTTGTTTTAAAATAAAAATAAAAGTTAAAAATAAAAATTAGAAAAAATCTTTTTTTTTTTATTTTTTATTTTTTTATTTTTATTTTTTTTTTTGGTATGGGTTGGTTTTTTGATTAAAAAAAAAAATGAAATATCTAAAAATATTAATAATTGTTACAATTTTTTTTTTATTAATATCACAATTTGATCAACTCTATTGGGATATTGAATTGAATTCATTTAAAGATTTGGTGCAACTGATTCCGCTGTTCCTTGTTCAATGTTAATAGATTTATCAATTTCTTTACAATCTGAAATTAAAAAATCAAAAAGTAAATCTATTAATATATTTTTTAGTGTTTTATCTTTATCCATCCATATTTTTTTTTTAATTATCCAATTTGGATATCCATCTTTTATAAAATTTTATTCAATTTTTTTTTAAAGCTATTGTTGGTGCGAAATGAAAGATATTTTTGTTTTTTTTTGTGTGAAGGTATTTAACAAATTTTTTAAAAAAAAAAAAAAAACAAAATAAAATAAAATAAAAAATAAAAAAAAAAATAATATAAAAAAAAAAATAAAAATTTGTGATAATAAAGATATTTTAAGGTTGGCCAATTATAGATTATTTTTAATTTTTCTATGCAATAAACCGAAATTGAGCTATTATTTAAACTGAAAAATTTTGAGAAAATGAAAATATAAGGGGTCCCAAAAAAAAAATAAAAAAAAGAGGCGAGAAACTCACCAATAATAATAATAATAATTTTAGAAAAATTCTGATTATATTTTTTGATGGTGAAGAAGCATTTAAAGAATGGAGTGATACAGATTCATTATATGGTTCCAGACATTTAGCAAATTTATTATTGGATAAAAAAGTAATTACCAAAGATAATGAGGATTTACCAATTAGTAGTAGCTTTTATAATACAGTTGAGGCTTTTATATCATTGGATTTATTGAGTACTCCAAATCCAAGATTTTATATGTTTAATAAAAAAACTGAATCATTATTTAAAAAATTATCCAATATTGAAGATAAATTATCTTTAAAAAGATTGTAAGTGTTTTTTTTTTAAAAAAAAAAAAAAAAAAAAAAAAAAACTAATTTTAATTTTCATATTTAAAAACAAAAAAAAAATAGTATAAGTCCAAAAGCAAATAAATACTTTCAAAATCATTTTATTGGTTCAGATATTCAATATGATCATATACCATTTTTAAACTATGTACCAACATTTATTATTCCTTACCCATTTCCAAATGTTTGGCACACTGAAAAAGATGATGAACCTTATTTAGATAAAAATACAATCGAAGATTTATTAAAAATATTTGAAATATTTTTTGGTTCTTATTTGATATAAAAAAAATAAAAAATAAAAAACAAAGGAATAAAAAATAGTAAATACATGTGTTTAAATATGTTTGAATGTTTTTTTTTTTTTTATTATTTTTTTTTTTATAATTAACTAATTTTCAAACAGCACAAACATTATTAATATCAATTTTAACTTCATCTAACATCTTATCTATAACATTTAAATGTTTTGGTAAAGAGCCTTTATATTGTTGTACTATAACCACAATATCATTAATAGATGCCTCATCTTCACCATCATGTATTATAGTATTACGTTCATCTTTTAATTTTCTTATTTCCTCGAGATCTATTTGGTGGTTTGTTTTGGCAAACTCAACAAACTTTGAGTGTTTATTGAACTCGTGTTTGAATCTGTTCCATTTGAACAATTTTGCGGTCTGTTCTGTTTTGAATTTCGATTTGAGTTGGGGTAATAATATATTTCCAAGATAATAATTTGCCATTAATGAAGAACGTGCATATGCAATTAATTGTTTTTCTTCTTCTGTTTTAGGTTTATTTTTATCATATAAATTATTTCTATAAAAAGGATTTCCTACTGTAAAAGCATTGATTTTGTCATGAAGTTTTTTCATCTCTTTGTCTCTTTCTTCTCCTTTAAACAATAAATCAGATACTGATGATTTTAACCCATCTATTTGTGTTTTTAAATTGGTATTTTCGGTTGTCATTTTGTGTATATAAAATTAGTGTGTGAAAAAAAAAAAATAAAAAAAAAAAATAAAAAAAAATAATAAGAAAATCTAAAAAAAGTTACTTGTTTTTTTCTCAAAACTAATAAGAATTTATTTATTTTTTAACCTATTTTTGTAATAATTTTTCATACAAAAAATAAACTATAATTTTTTTTTTTTTACTTTTAGATAAATCTCACTGCCAATTAGGAACGTTCCAAATTCGAAAATGGGTTAGTTAATTTTAATGTTCATAAAAGGAAATTATAAAAATAAACTAAATTTAAAAATAATAAAATTTTTTTAAAATTAAACAACCAATTTTACACCCTGTTTTGTTATTTATTTTGAACTAAATTTTTTTTTTTTTTTTAAGTTGAAAAAATTTGCCGCCAAAATTTTAAAGAATAATTAAATATATTTTTAAAGATGGGGTGTTATGGTGTTTTTTTTTTTTGTTTTAAAATAAAAGTTAAATAAACAATTAAAAAAAATCTTTTTTTACTTTCTTTTTTTTTTTTTATTTTTTTTTTATTTTTATTTTTTTTAATTTTTATTTTTTTTTTTTTTTTTATTTTTTAGTTTTTTTTTTTGGTTGGATTAGTTTTTGATTAAAAAAAAAAAAAAAAAAAATGAAATATCTAAAAATATTAATAATTGTTACAATTTTTTTTTTTTTATTAATAAATGTGATTAATTGTATTGATAGAAAAGAGATAGTACAAAAAGAAGTGAAAATTAAATTTAAAAATTTAAAATCCACATTAATAAAGAAATATAGTGAATCAAATATGGAAAAAATTCAAAAACATTTAAAACATATATTGGTTGAAAGAGTTGCCGATACTCCAAACCATAAAAAAGTTAGAGAATATATAATATCACAATTTGATCAACTCTATTGGGATATTGAATTGGATTCATTTAAAGATAATACTCCATTTGGTGAGAAAACTTTTACAAATATAATTGTAACATCAAAATTTGTTAATGATGATGATGAAGATGATATTGACACAAAAGAAAGCAATGGTAACATATCAAGTGAACCACCAAAAACATTAGTACTATCAGCTCACTATGATTCTAAATATTTTAAAGAATTTAAATTCTTTGGTGCAACTGATTCCGCTGTTCCTTGTTCAATGTTAATAGATTTAGCAATTTCTTTACAATCTGAAATTAAAAAATCAAAGAGTAAATATATTAATATATATTTTTTTAAAAAAAAAATAAAATAATAATTAAAAAAAAACTTTTTACTAATAATAATAATAATAATAATAATAATAATAATAATAATAATAATAATAATAATAATAATAATAATAATAATAATTTTAGAAAAATTAATGATTATATTTTTTGATGGTGAAGAAGCATTTAAAGAATGGAGTGACACAGATTCATTATATGGTTCCAGACATTTAGCAAATTTATTATTGGATAAAAAAGTAATTACCAAAGATAATGAAGATTTACCAATTAGTAGTAGTTTTTATAATACAGTTGAGGCTTTTATATTATTGGATTTATTGGGTACTCCAAATCCAAGATTTTATATGTTTAATAAAAAAACTGAATCATTATTTAAAAAATTATCTGATATTGAAGATAAATTATCTTTAAAAAGATTGTAAGTGTTTTTTTTTTTAAAAAAAAAAAAAAAAAAAAAAAAAAAAAAAAAAAAAAAAAAAAAAAAAAAAAAACTTATAATAATAATATTTAAAACAAAAAAAATAGTATAAGTCCAAAAGCAAATAAATACTTTCAAAATCATTTTATTGGTTCAGATATTCAAGATGATCATATACCATTTTTAAACTATGTACCAACATTACATATTATTCCTTACCCATTTCCAAATGTTTGGCACACTGAAAAAGATGATGAATCTTGTTTAGATAAAAATACAATTGAAGATTTATCAAAAATATTTAAAATATTTGTTGGTTCTTATTTAATATAAAATAAATAAAAAATTAAAAATTAAAAAAAGTAAATACATGTATTTAAATGTTGGGTTTTTTTTTTTTTTTTTTTTTTTTTTTTTTAATATTTTTAATTTTATTTTATAATTAACTAATTTTTAAACCATTTTCAATTTTTGAATCTGGTGATAATAAAATTACATCTCCTTCTTCTTTACCTAATGCACCTAATACTAAACATTCAGACATAAATTTTCTACCAATTTGTTTCTTTGGAAAATTTACAACGGCAACAATTTGACGATTTACTAAATCTTCTTTATTATATCTCTTTGTAATTTGTGCCGAGGATTTACGAATTCCAATGGTTTCACCAAAATCAATGGTTAATTGGTAGGCAGGTTTTCTTGCTTCTGGGAAATCATCAACTTGGATTATTGTTCCAACTCTCATATCCACTCTTTCAAATTCCTCCCATTTTAAATCTCTTTTATCTTCCATTGTTTTTTTTTTTTTTTTTTAAGTCTTTTTAAATTAAATGCCAAATTGGATTTTTAATTTTTAATTTTTTGTTTCGAAACTAAACAAAAAAAAAAATAAAAATAAAAAAATAAAAATAAAAAAAAAAAATAAAAAAAAAAAATAAAAATAAAAAAAAAAAAAAAATAAATTAATATTCTGGAATAAGAAAATCTAAAAAAAGATACTTGTTTTTTTCTCAAATTAACGAATTTTTTAAAAAATTTATAATATAAAACCTACTATTTTTCTAATAATTTTTACCTTTCATACCAAAAAAAAACAAACAATTTTAATTTATTTATGAATATGATTAATGAGATCTCATTTTATTTAATTCTAAGGTAGAAAGTTTAAAGCATTATAATAAAAGTAAAGTGTTTAGTGTCGCTATGTATTACGTTACGTGTTTTTATTAAATTTGTTTTTAATGTTTAAGATTTTTGTCATCCTTCAAAAAATTAGCTTTAACTTAATTCGTTTTTTTTTTTTTTTGAATTGGATAACGCAATTATTAGTTGCTTCTCCTTGAGATGCTAGATCTCATTTTATTTTTATTTTTATTTTTTTTTTTTACAGGGTCTCTAAAAGAGGGGTTAGTTTACTTTTTTTTTTTTTTTATTATTTTTTTTTTTTTTTTTTTTTTTTCGAATTTTGAATTGTATTATTACTTTTGATTAAAATATGTCCAAGGAGATTTTTGCTTTAACCCATCAATATGAGCAGTGTATATTACTTCCTACTCTTGATCTAGGTCCTCTATGTATTTACGAGCCCTCAGGGTATCGGACCGTTGTCCTAGGGTGTGCAAGTCAATCTCTTAACCCTGCACTATCAGGGGCCCATTAACTTAATTCGTATTAAAGTGTTAAAAATATAAATTTCACTAAGCCTTAGTAGCTCAGTTGGTATGAGCGTGAGACTGAAGATCTTAAGGTCGCTGGTTCGATCCCGGCCTGAGGCAATAATTTCAAAAGAATAATCATCGGATCGTAAGTTCGATTCCTGATTAGGGATATAACAGTCACTGCAAAAATATAAAAAAGAAAAAGATTGAAAATTAATTCTTTCAATTTTTAAGACCCAAACTATTCCTTAAACAAATAATCAAATTAAGAAAATTAACCTACAAAGTCAGAATTAGTACTACCAAATATTATACTGTAATGGAATGTCAGAGGTTGGGGCACTGACACCTCCTTCAAAAACAAAACAGACTTTATCAAATCCCAATCCCCCCCAAACTCATTGGCACTAACCATAGTCAATGAACTCAACGCCGACGCAACACAAGCACACCAGCTATTCCCTGGCTCCATCATTAGCGCAACCAAAAGAGGCAACGGAATAGGAATACTAAACCACAACAACCAAAACATAAAACTCTCACCAATATTCATAATAGAAGGTAGACTAATAATATCAGACATTCTAATAAAAGATACCACAACGAGAATCTTGGCCATATACGCCCCGGCCCAACCTGATAAAAGAAAAACACTAGCTTCAACACTAAACAAACACTTCAACAACCAATACCACAACCTAACGTCTAACCCTAAAAAAAACATNGACATCATAGCAGGCGACTTCAACTGTTTAGACTTCAATGACAATCACACATCAAATGATGACCAAGGCAACTTGACAACACAATCCCCAGATGAGATGGCCACAGTAATCGAAGCCATCAGAATTTCAAATAACCTAATGGATATGGACCAACTAAATAAAAGACCCACCTTCTCAAGAACGATACACAACACAAACAATAACCTCACAAGAATCTTGGAAAGGAGACTAGACAGAATATACCTTAACAATAGCNTAATCAACTACAGCCAATTATACTTAAGGAACCTAATCCCCCCAAAAATTAACGACATACCTCTATCAGATCACAACTTCCTATCAACCACTTTCACTCTACCCAACATACAGATGAACAAGCGCAGATGGAGATTAAAAAAATCCTCAATCCTCTCAAGCATAATGCTTAAGAAAATAGACTTCCTACTTAACGATTATTCAAGGGAGCTGTCATCCAACCATAACTCTATTTCCTTCTCTCAACTCAACAGCTTACTNAACAAAATAAAACAACTATACACNGAATTTCAAAAACAAAACGACTACAACAATAAGGCAAACATCAAAAATCTAATCTCCCTACTAGAGACAGAATTTAAAGACCAAGCCTTCGCAACCCTTTCAGCAATAAATGAATCTAAAAAAAGAGAAGAACAACTTAAACAAGAATTGAACAACTATTGCGAAGAAACCTCACTCAAGTACATCTCCGCGAGAATCAAGAAAAGACACAATGATTTCACCATCAACGCAGTAAAAGATGCACAAGGTAGAACAATTAACAAACAGGAATTGATCGAAGAAGAATACGTAAAATATTACTCAAATCTTTATGACTACAAAGAAGATGACCCACTATCTCATTACGAAATGTTGGAAAATTGGACAGTGACCAGGGACTCAACATGGGACAACCTTGAAAATGAATTCACCTCACAAGAAATCCTAGAAGTAATAAAACAACTGAACCCACACAAATCTCCAGGTCCAGATGGAATTCCAAACTTATTCTACATAACACACAAAGAAAAACTAGCTCCAATACTGGCCTCAGCATTCAACGACACTCTAAGAAATCCTCATCTAATTAGCAAAAATTACAAAGAAGGCCTCATTATCACGATACCTAAAAAGGGAGACCCCGAACTAATCAAAAACAGAAGACCAATTACACTGGCTAACTGTATATATAAAATCCACTCAAAGCTAATAAACAATAGAATAATCCCAATACTAACGAAAGTGATCAACCACAATCAAAAAGGTTTCGTACCAGGCAGATTCATTCTAGATAATATCATATCAATGAACGAATTAATCAACTATTGTAATGATAAAAGAATTAACGGAATAATTACACTATATGATTTCGAAAAAGCTTTTGACTCGATCTCACACGGTTCAATACTTAGATCACTACAACACATCAACATTCCAACCAATATAATCAACCTGATAATGAATCTACTCACCAAATCTGAAGCAAGAATTGAAATTAATGGTAGAACTACTATACCCTTTGAGATCAAAAGAGGAGTTAAACAAGGAGATCCACTATCACCCACCCTGTTCGTCCTTGTAATAGAGGCTTTAGCTAGAAAAATTTTACAAGATGACCGAATTACTGGCCTTCCTCTAAACAACAGCAACCACAGAGAGAAATTCCAAAGCTTTGCAGACGACTCGGCTTCAATGGTCCCAGACTCTCAACAACTTGAATTAGTACTACAACACTTCAATTCATTTTGCAAAGCCACTTCCTCAAAACTAAACATCGACAAATCTTCATCAATTCTTATAGGCAACCCAGACAATACCAACCAAAGAATTCCAATATCTACAAATCCAGAAAGATACTTGGGATACTTCTTCACAGGCAAAGGGATAACAAGAAAAATGCCAGAAATATTAAACACAATAAGATCATCCTTAGTACTATGGAAAACCACTGACTCAACAATCAAAACCAAAACCAACATCCTCAAAGCATTCGCACTCTCTAAATTAACCTACTATTCATATGTAGAGAACTTTAAGGAAGAGGAATTAAACCAAATCAATAAATTAGTCGAATGGTTTTTATCGGCACCAAACAACAAAAATGCTAGTGGATTTCAAGTTATTAATTTAATGAGAACCAAAAGAGCAAGATACCCACTAAAAGTAGGGGGCTGGAACATTTGGAATATAGAATTGAGACAACTGGCGCAGAAACTTTGGATCATAAACCAGTTCATCCTAGCACTAGAAACCAAACAAACAAACTCATCTCATCACAAAAGCTGGGAATATCAGATCCAAAAAAACAAATTCACATCCAGATACCTAAAAGAAAACTTAGACGAATGGAACAAAATAAGAATAAAAAAAGCAATCTTCAACAATAATCTCACATCCATAAAAAACGAAAATGGACAACCACTTTCACTGGCAGAATGGTATACCACAATTCAAGACCAAAATCCAACCATCCCTAAAACGGAATTCCAATCATCTCTAAACTTAAGAGGCTACAGCTATAATCAACTCTTCAACAACATACTGAAGATAAAAGACCCTAAAACAAGAGACACAATGTTTAGATTCCATGCCAGATGCCTTCCAATAAACTACCTTCACAACAAACAATGCCCACTCTGCAAAGAAGATATGAGCAAAGACCCATACGGTCACCTGTTCTTCTCATGCAAGAAAACAAAACAATTCATAAAAATAAATAAACTCAAAAATTTCATCTATATTACCACAGGCAAAGGTAAAAACTGGCATCATACAAGAATTAGGCAAAATAACAATTTCATTAATAGAATAACTCCAAAATTATCACCGACAGCCAAAAAAGATCAAGAAGTGAATGCAGATTACGCCAACCACAGATTCCACAAAGAATACTTTGAATGGAACTATAAAGCAATAGACTATGATCTAACCAGATCATTCGCATATAGAAACCTAATGGCCCTTATCCTCCACAACATTTGGATTTGGATTTGCAATCAAATATACAGTGAAGATCCTTTAACAAATGAATCACTATCATACAGCTCCCTTCTAAAGAAATGGCACAAATTGGCCACTCTAGAATACATCAAAAAAGCAAAAGATCTGAAAAACTTATCAGCAAAAGACCATAATAATTTCAAAGATCCTAAGATCCTTCTCACCTCAACGATCAAGCTAAGAAAAACAACAGCTAATTACTATTGTATTCCAGAATCATCTCTCCCAAATATTATATCTTTTGATCAATTCATATGATTAAAATAACCCTTCAGCTTAAATGATAAGCCTATAAATAAATATTAAATAAAAACTCGTATTAACACAGATGGACATATATCAATCTTGTTAATCCAATATTAAAAAAAAAAAAATATTATACTGTTGATTTATACACCAGAATTAGTACTACCAAATATTATACTGTTGATTTATTTATTAACTATCTTAATCTCAAAAAAATATTTACTCCACATTTTTAAAAAAAAAAAAAAAAAAAAAAAAAAAAAAAAAAAAAAAAAAAAACTTTAAATTCATTAAACCTAATAATTACTGTTTATTTCCTTAATGGATAAACATTGATTAATCATTATAAAAATAAAAAAATAAAAAAAACTACAAAAAAAAGGTAGGAAATCTAACATATTGCCATAATAAATTTGAAATTAATTTATCCCCAAATACTTTTTTATATAAATTATAAATGTCCTCCATTATAATTTAAAATGAATGATGATAAATAAAAAAAAATAAAATGTCTATTAATTATTTGTTTAAAGATTCGATAATATTATTTGATTAAAAAAAAAAAAATAAAAATATTTCATATGAAATTTACTTTTCTAAAAAAAAAAAAAAAAAAAAAAAAATATTTGTTTTCAAAAAAATTCTAAAAAAAAAAAGGTTATTTAGAATTGGATTTTTTTGGTTAATTTTAAATAAAATAATTATAAAAATTAATTTTAGGCGTCTCATTTAATAGGTTATTTATATACTACAAGAATAAATTAAAATTTTATTGGTGATTATATTTTATCTGATTGGTCGTCAGAATCTAAAAATGATTCAAGTTCTTCTTTGTTTGGATTTTCAATAACTATATTCTCTATTGTTACTTCTGAACCAGTATTTGATTCTGATATTGAATTATTTTGTATATTATTATTTATATTATTATTTTTATTATTATTATTATTATTACTATTATAATTATTATTATTATTATTATTATTATTATTATTTTGATTATTTATATTATTATTTATATTATTATTACTATTATTTAAATTTTTTGGTGGATTTGAAAATTTTCTTTCTTTTTCAGATAATAAATTTTCAAGATCTTTTCTTTCTTTTAATATTTTTTCTCTTTCAAACTTTTGATATTGTAATGATAAATCTTCTTGAAGTTTATTAAGTTCAAGTCTTAAAAAAAAAAAAAATATATTAGTAAAAATAATAAAAAAAAAACAAATAATGATGATAATAATAATTACTTTTTTAAAGAATCAAATTTAATAATTTCAGATTCTTTTTTATCTTTCCATTTTGATAATTCACTATCTAAATAATTATCAATATCTAAAGATAAATTAATTTCTAAAGATTCAATTTTTGAAATGATTGAATCTAAATTTAATTGAATGGTTTCAACCAAAGTGTTGAGTTCACCTAATTTTGAAAATTCAGCATCAGCTTTCTTCCAAACATCATGTTGATAGGCACAAACTTTAATTAATTCTGGAAACTTTTTATCAACCTCTTCAGCATGTTCTGCAAGTATTTGACCATTGATTCTAATTTGTTTTAATTTTACTTCAAAGTTTCTTAATAATAAAGTACCATTATATAAATCTACCTCTTTTAAACTATCTTTTTGTTGTGAAACATTTGGTATTGATTGTGGATTCATATAGAGAGGGTTGGTAACAGATGATGTTAATGAGGAAACTGTAGATAATACTGATGCTGGTACTTCAATATCTTTAATTGTATCCATCTCCAATCTTAATGAACTATTTAATGCTTGAACAACTGTTGATTCTTTAATTGCATCAACCATTGGTTGGTAATTTAAATTGGTTGGATTTAATGATTTTAATGTTTCTGTTAAATTTTCTGTAGTTGTCAATGATTCATTTGTATTTAATGTTGATTCATTATTATTATTATTATTATTATTATTATTATTATTATTATTATTATTATTAATAATAGTATTATTATTATTATTATTATTATTATTATTATTATTATTATTATTATTATTATTATTATTATTATTATTATTATTATTATTATTATTATTATTATTATTATTATTTTCTTGTGGTAATTGTTGAGATTGAGGTTGTTGTTGTGGTGATGATAAAATTGTACTCTTTCTAATTGACTCTGTACTAAAATTTTTAATTTTAATTTTAATAAATTAATAAAAAAAATAAAAATTAAAATGAAAAAAATAATGAAAAATAAGATTTACGTTTCTTCAAATTTTTTTAAAAATGATTTAAACCTTTTTAAAATATATAGTGGCAATAACAAATAATTATTTGAATGTATAAAAAAAAAAAAATATCAATGAAAAAAAAAATAAAATAAAATAAAATAAAAAAAAAAATGAAAAATCAAAAAAAAAAAAAAAAAAAAAAAAAAAAGATTTTTTTTTTTTTTTAAATTGCAGTTTTTATTTTTTTTTTTATTTGGAAACTAAATTTAAAAAGGTTTTTTTTTTTTTTTTTTTTTTTTAATCAGATTATTAACTTTAAAGTAAATTTTTATAAAAAAAAAAAATGATTAAAGTTGGAAATTATCTTGATCAAAAAAATAAAAAAAAAAAAAAAAAACAAATAATATCTTTGAAATAATTTATCCACACTTTATTTAGTTTTTTTATCCATTTATACAGTTTTTTGAAAAGTTTAATTATGAATCATAGAACCCCCTAAAAATTTTTTTTTTTTTTTTTTTTTTTTTTTTTTTTTTTTTTTTTTTTTTTTTTGGAATAAAAAAAAAATGAATATTTGTTTTATAATTATATTTTATTTTAAATCTTTATTTTAAAAGAAAATATTTTATTTTGTTTAATTGCAATTTTATTTATTTTTAATATAAATTTTTAACTTTTTAAAAAAAAACATATTTTTTTTGTTTTTTTTTATTTTTTTAAAATTTAAAATTTAAAACCAAACATCTTTTTGATAACGTTTTTCTTTTTCTAATTTGTGAAGTAAAGCTTGAGCATCAGCTTCATCAATTGACATATGTTTAGTGATGATGAGAGAAAGTGTTTCATGAACTTGTGGAGCCATTGATTTAGCATCACCACAAATGTAAATATGACCACCAGCATTGATGAGATCACAAATTTGTTGACTATTTTCAAGGAGACGATTTTGAACGTAAACTTTTTGAGAGGTTTCACGAGAGAAAGCAGTGTAGAGTTTAATTAAACCATCGTTATGATATTGTTGTAACTCTTTGGAGTAAAGGAAATCTTCATCAGAACGACGACAACCAAAATAGAGATGATTTTCACCAGTATGACCGAGTGCTTTTCTTTCTTGAATGAAACTAACGAATGGAGCAATACCAGTACCTGGACCAACCATGAGTATTGGAGTTGTTGGATCCTCTGGTAAACGGAAATCTGGATTATTGTTTATAAAGATTGAAACACGATCACCAACATTCATACGATCGGCCATATGAGTTGAAGCGATACCAACACGTTCACTACCATGAAGATCATATTTAACAACGGCAACACATAAGGAAACTGCCAATTTATTTTCACTCATTGAAGAAGCAATACTATAGTAACGTGGTAATAATTTTGCTAATTGAGCTAATAAATCATCGATTGGTGGACGAGCAGAAGAAAACATCTTTAAGATATCGATTAAATGATGATTTTCTAAAAATTCAACCAATTGTGTATTTGATTTACCAGTACCTTGAGCCAAGAGATTTGTTAATTTCTCTTTTTCTTGTTGATTTTTAACATTATCTTTAAGGAGTTGTAATAATTCTGGTTTACAATTATGAATATCAAAACATTTGGTTAAGATATGAGTAAGGGTGATTTGAGATGGATTTGGTTGTTCACCCTCTTGATAATGCCAACCTGGAGTTGAAACTTTGAAAGATGGTGATAATTTTAAGAGTGAGATAATTGCAGAAACCTCGGATGCAGCATTATCTGGAAGGATAGCTAAAGCATCACCTGGCACGTACTTGAGTTCACTATCACCCAATTCAAACTCTAAATGAATACCAACTTTATCACCTTTAGTGAGTACACGTTTAACCAAGAGTTTACTAGAGTATGGTTTCTTTTTATTGTATTTACCTTGAGAGAGTGCGAAAAGTTTTGCCTTTTCATAGAGGTAATCTTGACCTTCACGTTTTTCAACTCCACCCAATGTTGGAACTAAACCACACACGGTATCAATATAACGATCGAAACAAGTCCAATCTTCTTGATCAACTTCAATACGATCTCTAAATCTCTTGGCACCCATCTCTTCAAATTGTTTATCCAAAGTTTTACCAGCTGCACAATAATGTGGATAAGAACGATCACCCAATGCTAAAACACTAAATTGAATATGTGAAAGATTTAAACGATTTGCTTCTAAATAATCAAAGAATGGACGGGCAGTGGTTGGTGGAACACCATCACCATAGGTTGATGTAATAATGAGGACTATTTGTTCTTTTTCAAATTCAATAATCTCGTACTCTTCCATATCGATAATACGTGCCCAAAAACCTTCTAATTTGCTATTGATTGATTCTTCCAATTTTTTGGCAACCTCTGCTGATAAACCATATTCAGTTCCATATAAAATTAAAATTGGACAAACATTATCTGATGGTTTTACAAATCTTTCTTTTTTCTCTTTAACAGCTGCTCTAGCTAAAGCTGCTGGATCTGGTGCATTAAATCCAAATTTATCACCTTCATCTTTTGAAACTGATGGTGCTGAAAAAAATTTATATAAATAATAAGTTGTTGTTACACCAGCACCTAATAATACTAAATTTTTTGGTTTTAAAATTACTGATTTCATTTTATTTTAAAATTTACAAAAAAAAAAAAAAAAAAAAATTGATTAGATATTTTTTTTTTTATTTTTTTAAAAATACAACAACTAAAATTATTTATAAATAATAGTTTTTTTTAAAAAACACAAAACGAAACTTTTTAAAAAAAAAAAAAAAAAAAAAAAAAAAAAAATCTTTGGGATTCGTGATCACTTTTAGTGAAAAAAAAAAAAAAATTAAAATAAAATTAAAAATAAAATAAAATTTTTTTTTTCACAAAAATTTTATTTTATTTGGTTTTACAAAAATAATTAAAAAAAAAAAAAAAATATCCAATCAATTTTTTTTTTTGGCTCACAAATAATATTTAAAAATAGATTTTTATTTTTATTTATTTTTGTTTATTTTTTTTATTTTTTTATTTTTCTTTATTTTAAAATAAAAGGATGAATTGTATTTTTTGATTTATAATTTAAAGTATCATTTAATAAAAATGAAAGTGAAGAATTACAATCTTGAATGGTTTGACCGATTGTAGTTGAAGAAATGGTTGAATGAAATGAATCATTCTGAGGTTGTTGACAACTATATAGAGCAGCAGCAAAACTTGGATATTTTAATAAAGATATTGATTCATTTGCACGTTGAATTACTTGAGGATCAAAATATTGTTGATAACCAATAATTTTCATTAAACATAAAACTACACGAGATGTTGCATCTGGCCAACGTGATGCTATCTTTGTAAGGGAACTAATTAAATTTAACATTATATTAATATTATATTGTTCTTGTAATTTTTCAAAATCATCATTATCAATAATATTATTTAAATTAAAATTATTAATATTATTTAAAATATTAATATTTAAATTATAATTTAAATTATAATTATTTATAAAATTTTGATTTTGATCATTTTCATTATCATTATTTTTTTTATCATTATTTAATTTTTCAATATCATTATCATTTTCATTATTTTCAATATTTTTAATATCATTATTATTATTATTGGATGATGATGATTGTTCTTGTTGGTGTTGTTGTTGTTTTTGTTGTTGTTGTTGTTGTTGTTTCATTATTAAAGAAGATTGTTGTAATGATGATTGTGAAGAATTTGATAATGATTCCATTTTAATTGTATTAATTTTTTCATAAGTTATTAATTCTAAAGCTTCATGATAATCTGAATAAACATCAGAAGTTATTGTTGGACAAACGTAAGGTGAACAATATTCACCAATTATAAAAGATAATGATAGAGTTACAATATCTTTATAGGTCATACGAGCTTCACTAATAACTGATAGAATTAATTCTTTTTCTGATTGAATTAATGTTGAATGTTTTTTAAATATTGATAATAGATGAGACATTAAATTCTCTCTAATACGTTTTTGATAAGGTTCATATGGAAATATTTGTTCCATACGTTCGAAAATCACTGGAAGTAAAGTTACAAAAGTATTTAATGAACCATATTCTAGTAAAACCTCGAAATAGATATCTAATAACAATGGCACCAATTCACATGAACCAATTGATCTTGGAGTTACTGGATTCTTTTTACAAAATTGTTGAAGTAATGGTAGAGTTGTAGTTGACCAAAAATTAATATTAACACCAGATTCATTACGTAATAGATAGTTGTAAAGTACACGATATTCACTCCAAGCTGTATCAACACCAACATCATTATGTTCAATACCCATTGATGCATATTTTCTTTGTTCAACCAATACACTTTCCATTGATAATGTTAATAATGGTAAATCTAATAATAAATGAAAAACTTCAATAAATGAATTTGGTGAAATAAATGATGGTAATAACTCTGAAAATTCACCACTTAAACTATTTGGAAACCATGCTAAACATTTAAAAATTGGTGGAAAATATAAATTAAATACATTACTATTCTTTAATAATGTTTTTTTATTTTTTAAACAAAAATTAATTGTTTCAAATGAAACAAATGAATTCATATCTAATTAGATAAAAATAAAAAAAAATATTAATAATTATTAGTAAAAAAAAAAAAAAAAAAAAAAAAAAAAATTAAATAAACTTACAAGTTCTTGGTAAATAAGTTTGAAAATAAACTTTAAATAATGGTTCAGGATCATAAACTAAAGTATGACTATGATTTACAAAGAATTGTAATAATGCTAATAAGATATGACCAGAGGTGGCATTTGTATTTTTTGAAGATGGTAAATGAAGTTGATAAGCTTTTTGAACTGTTGGAAATATTTTTGCAATTAAATTTGAATCTAATAAACAAAGATAATCTAAAATTCTAATTGATTCAAGTAATGCCATAACTGAAAGATCGTCACCACCACTTTCATCAATACCCAATGCTATAGCTGTTGCTGATTGTTGTTGAATTGGTTTATTATAAATCATACTACCACCACCACTACTATTGCTATTACCACTATTACCACCATTTAGATTACTATTATTATTACCACTACCATCAATTGGTTTTAATTTACTTTGATCAATTAATCTTAAACAATATGATACAATTGTATTTTGAAATGATTGATTTAATGTTCTATGTTGTTGTTGTTGTTGTTGTTGTTGTTGTTGTTGTTGTTGTTGTTGTTGTTGTTGTTGTTGTTGTTGTTGTTGTTGTTGTTGTTGTTGCAGCAGTTGATCCTGTTGTTTTTCAATTAATTCTAATTGTTGTTCAATTTGTTGATCCAATTGTTCAATTTGTTGATCAGTATTTGTTAAAGATTGTTGTTTATTAATTTTATATAAATTTATTAACCATGTATATAGAATTGAAAATGAATAAATATTAAAAGTCTGATCCTCTGTATAATTTGTTGAATTATTTAATACTGTAAAAAATTCAATTGAAACTGATCCATCTAATTCTGTTACTGGTGTTGCACTAGTATTACCAATTTTACTGAAAACTTATAATAATAATAATAATAAATTAATACTCAATATATTTAATTTTATGTTATTTTTAAAAAATATACTTACAACCAATTGAAGATTGTTTTTGATCAGAAATTAAACTTGCATGACTAAGGAATTGAATTAATTGAGTTTCAATTGGTTTTATATGTAAATTTGTTAAAGAATTTGAATGATATCTTGCAGAGATTGCTAATGATGGCATTGATGCAGATCTTGTTATTGGATCTTGTGAAGAGATTGTTTGAACTAAAAATGGTATACTTGATATATAAATTTGTGAATCTGTACCAGTTGATAGTAATAGTGATAATATTAAAGGTAATGTCTTTGGATCAAACGTTTTAAAACTATTAAAAAAAAAAAATAAAAATAAAAATAAAAATAAAAATAAAATAAAATAAAAAATGAAATTTGATTAATATAATATATTAATATTGAAATTGAAATATTAAAATAATATTACTTACTTTTTATATAAAATTTGATGTTCATTTTTTGAAAATTTTGAAAGTGTTGATAAAGTAAATAGTTTAATTTTATAAGGAGTATTTGGATCTAATAAAAGGGTTGTAAATTTCTCAATAAATGTTGAGTTTATTGAAAGTGATTTCTGATTTTTACCACTATAATTTAAACATATTTTATAAAATAGTTTCAATATATCAATACTCTCTTTATTCTTTGGGTTTTTTAAAACTACCTAATAATTACCAAAATATGTTGAATATTAATATTAGTTTGTACAATATATTTTGTTTTAATTTATTTAATTTTATTTATACAATACATTTTCAATTTTATTTAATAATTCTTCAATATTTACTGCTCCTGAGACATTTGTTTGCATATTTTTTATTGTTTTATTTTTTAAAAAATTAAAAGGAAAAAAAAAAAAAAAAAAAAAAAAAAAAAAAAAAAAAAAAAAAAAAAAAAAAATTTTTTGGGGAATTTTTATTTTTATTTTTTTATTTTTTTGGGGGGATATTTTGAATTAATTATTTAAACCAAAAAAGAATAAATGTTTTCAAATTTACCCTACAATTAATATAGAATAACCTCAACATATCCTTAAATTTGGTCAAAAATAATGATTTTTTTTTATAGTCTTTTTTTTTTTTACCTAAAAGCGGGGTCTTTTTTTTTTTTTTTTTTTTTTAATAGTCAAAAATAATGAGAAAAATAAATAATTTTAAAAAAATATGTCATGGGCAGGACTCGAACCTGCATCTTATTCGTTAGGACCGAACCGCTTTATCCAATTAAGCCACCATGACATTTTCAACATCATTCATTATCATTTGATCGTACTTAATTTTTTTTTGAGTAAGAGAAAAAACATCAACAACAACACTTTTTTTATTTGATTATTTCATTTTTCATATAAAAAAAAGACTTAAAAAAAATAAAATAAAATACACTTAGAGTAAACTTCTTTATTTCTTTATTTTATTGTAATTTATTTTTTTCTTTTTTTTGAAAATTTTGCGAAGCAAAATTGAAAAAAAAAGGAAAAAATAATCAGTAAGAGAAAAAACATCAACAACAACACTTTTTTTATTTGATTATTTCATTTTTCATATAAAAAAAAGACTTCAAAAAAAAAAAAAAAAAAAAAAAAAAAAAAA
>NC_007092.3:3587525-3602279 GCF_000004695.1 Dictyostelium discoideum AX4
ATATAACACCAACTACTCATAAAAAAAAAAAAAAAAAAAAAAAAAAAAAAAAAAAAAAAATTATACCAATAATAATAATAATAATAATATAATAATAATAATAATATAATAATAATAATATAATAATAATAATAATTTAATAATAATAATAATAAAAAAAAAAATTAGGATTACCAGAAAAAAGGAAAAAAAAAAAAAAAAAAAAAAAAAAAAAAAAACAAATAAACTCTCCTAGAACACACTCAAATTGAGTGATGTTATTAAAAAAAAAAAAAAAATTTTTTTTTTTTTTTTTTTTTTTTTTTTTTTTTTTTTTTTTTTGATTTTACAATTTCATTAAACCAATAAATTAAATCAACCAGGAAATTCTAATAAAATCTCTTACTTATTAAAATATCATCTCTCAAAAAAAAAGTAAAATAAAGAAATAATTAAAAAATATAATAAAAAATATCAATCATCTTTCACTTTTTTTTTTTTTTTTTTTTTTTTTTGAGAAGATATTATTGGACCCAAGAATACAAGATAAACAAAATAAATTAAATTAAATTAAAAAAAAATAAAAAAATAAAATTTAAATTAAATTAAATAAAAAGAAAGAAATAAATAAGGAAATAAACAAACAAACAAATAAAAAAATAAAAAATAAATTAATTAATAAAATGTTAAATATTTGATTTTTTTTTTGGGCAATCACATTTTCAGACTCCCGAAACTCTTAAACTTTCATTTTTTTTTTTTCAAAAAATATCTGATTTTTGTGCTGATCGGAATTATTTGAAAAAAAAAAAAAAAATAAAAAAAAAATAAAAAAAAAAAAAAAAAAAAAAAAAAAATTAAAAAGTAAAAAATTCAAATAAAAAAAGAAATTTTATATATAATAGAAAAAAAAGAAAAAAAAAAAGAATGTCTTTAATGAACGATATAATAAATGAACAAACTAAACAAGGTAAAAATAAAAAAAAAAAAAAAATAAATAAATAAATGGATATTAATATATTTTAATTTATTTTAAAAAAAAAGGTAACTTGGGTGGTAAAAATGGAACATTAGGTAAAAAATCATCATCTTCAGATAATATTGTTAATTTTTTTATTATTACTGGTGAAATTACAGATAGTTCATTTGATAATAGTGTAGATCCATATGTTAGAATTGGTACAATAGATAATAAAGATAATATTAAATGGTTTTTAAAAACACCTGTTCGAAACAATACAAAGAAACCAAGTTGGAGTTATGAAATTAACCATGACATTAAATTAGATCAAATAAAAAAATTGGCAATTGAAATGCATCACAAAACATTGTTATCATCAAAATCAATAGGAGAAGCAACCATTGATATTTCAAATATTGAAAACCAATCAATGATTTATGAAACAATCCAAATTTTTGATCCAAAAGATAAATCAAAGTCAGTGGGATCTGTTTATTTGTCCATTGAAATCAAATAAAATAAATAATATATAGAATAATAATAGAGAATAATATTTATTTTATTTTATTTTATTTTATTTTATTTTAATTATTTTATTTAATTTTTATTTTATTTTATATTTATTTAATTTTATTTATTTTCATTTTTTTTTTTTTTTTTTTTTTTTTTTTTTTTTTTTTTTTTTTTTTTTTTTTTTTTTTTTTTTTTTTTTTTTTTTTTTTTTTTTTTTTTTTATCCCCCCCCATTTTTTTTTTTTTTTTTTTTTTTTTTTTTTTTTTTTTTTTTTTTTTTTTTTTTTTTTTTTTTTTTTTTTTTTTTTTTTTTTTTTTCCTATACATTTTGTTCCTTGAAAAATATTGGATTATTAAAATAATATTCATGTTTTTTTGAAAGTCCTAATTTTAAATTTTCAAATAAACGATTTTTATGAAGAGCAGTGCAAGATGCAATTTTTGAGTTTAATATAAATTCTTTATCTAATTCCATTTCATTTTTAATAATTTCATCATTTTCATCAGATATAATTGAGTTTGTTGTTTCTTTTAAAATGTTTCTAATTTCCAACCAAAAAATATCTTCATCAATATTAAAATCCTTTGATAAATTTATTACCAATTCACAGAAATTGGTAAGAGTCAAAATATGAATCAATTTTTTTCTATTTTCATACAGTGGTATAGATGTATAAATTGATTGAAAATGTTTTTTATTGGCTTTTGAAAATCTTTCAATTGAAATTGTTGCATCAGTAAAATCTCTAATAATTAATTTCTCAAGTTCACCACTATAACTATTTATTATCCATAAAGTGTTTTGTAAATGAGATTCAAACACTACACCATATTTTAAAAATAAAATTAATGTTACTCTTGAAATTATTGTTATATATTTCTTGAACCATTTCATTATTGAAAATGATAATGATAAATTATCACCACCACCACCACCACCACCACCACCACCACCACCACCAATAACAATGTTATGATTATGATATCTTTTAATAATTTCAGAACATATGGATTGATTTGGTGAAACAATTGATTTTGTAAATAAAGAAGCTGCAACCATTAAAAATTGTTGATCACCTTTTAAATATATATTTGGATTCTCTCTAAATATGGAATTTATACATCTTGATTTTTCTAAATCTTGAAAATTTAGTGAAATTGAAAATACTTCTTTTAAAAATTTAACATTTTCACAATACTTTTTTTCCTTTTTTTCTAATTCTTCAAAAAATAATGATTTTTCTATTCCTTCAATTGTACTTGCTCTTGAAACTCTTCTATAGTTTGATGTTATTAAAACTGTTAAAGAAGTTTTAATATGAGGTATAAAATGATTATTATTATTATTTATATTATCATTTGAAATTGGAAATAATGTTCTTGTTGAAAGACTTGGTGTAAATTTTAATTTACTATTATTGAATAATGGTAATTTTAATATTAATTTCTTTTCAATTTCTTCTTTATAAATTTCATCCATTATAAAATTAAATTGAAATGGATGAATTATTGAAATTTGATAATCATTTAAATTTAAATTTAATTCTTTAAAATAATTTTCACAATCTTCTTTTAAATTTTTGAAAATTTCAAATAGTTTATAATTAATATTATTATAATTATAGTTATAATTATTATTATTATTATTATTATTATTATTATTATTTAAATTATCAATAGTTGAAGTTACTACTATTGATTTATGAATTGCAATAATTCTCATTTCAAAATTATTTGAAAATTCAGAACTATACATTACAACTTGATTTGGATTAAAACCAATTTTTGATTTTGTAAAAGGAAAAAAGAAGTGACCAAAATTTATTAATTGCTCAAAAAAAATATTTGTATCAAAATATTTACCATTTAACTCTTTGATTTTGTAAAATATATAATCAAATGTATCTTTAAAGTTATTATTATTTGCTTCAATTTGGTATGATTTAAATCTTTTATTTGAAAGTAAAAATGATAATGCTAAATTTGTAACTGAACTTTGAATTTCTTTTTTAAAATTTTCAGAATATTCTTTATTAAATTGGGTACCATATTTAAAAATAAAATCTAATAGTTGAATCGGACATGTTATTGATTTTTTATTACCATTTTTGTTTGAAATTTTATAAGGAAATTCATCTAATTCTATTCTATTAATTTTATTTATATATTTTATTTTTATTACAAAATGAAAAAATGATTTTTTATTTGAATTGTTATTATTATTAATATTATAGTTGGGTTTTTTTATTTTTAAAATATTTTCATTATTATTATTTAAAAAAAAATTAATTTGATTTTCTGAATTTTCATTAATATTTAAAGTATTGAATTGATTATTATTAATTTCAATTATATTTAATAATTGTTCTATGATTATAAATGTAATGATTCTATTTATAATAATTTTGCAAGAATTTATATATTGATTTTCAAATTCAATTAAAATCTCTTTATCTTCACTAAAACTTTCTTTTAAAAATATTATTGTATTATTAAAAAAATCATTATTTTTTATATTATTGTTTGAATTTAAATACATGTTTTTAGTTATAATAAAAAAAATTATAAGTAAAAAAAAAAAATTTATTTGGGGTAAAAAATATTATTTTAACAATTTTTTTTTTTTTTTAAATAATTATTAATAAAAAAAAAAAAAAAAAAAAAAAAAAAAAAAAAAAAAAAAAAAAAAAAAATATGTAAAAAATAATAAAAAAAAAAAAAATTTGTAAATACAATCTACCAAATCTTTTTAAAAAGAAGGTGGTGTTGGAATATATGTATCTAAAAAAATACTAATGAATTATCTAATTTTTTTTTATCCACTTTTTTATTATTTTTATTTTTATTACTTTTATTATTTTTTTTATTTTTTTTAAACTATTTTATTAATTTATTCTAATTAAACTTTATTTTTGACCTTCATTAAAAAAAAAACCCATTTGACATGTAAATTAATATTTATTATTAATTTTTTGTTTTTTTTTTTTTTTTTGGTTTTGTTCAATCTGTTTTTTTTTTTTTTTTTTACTTAAAAATTAAAATTATTTTTTAAAGGGGTATTAAGTGATTTATTTTATTTAAATTAAAAAATATATTTTATGAAGAAATTATTATTATTGTTGTTGCTGTTGTTGTCAATAAGATAAAAACAATAATAATTGAATGAATGTTTGGAATTAATTTTATAGAATTTTATTCGTACTACTAGTAATTCTTTTACTATCACAAATTGAATTGAAATCAACAATTACATGATTACAGTCAGCACAAGTATAAAATAGATTAAAATTTATTGAATTGATAATGTAACATTGGATGAGAACAGCCAATACTAGTGTAATAATTACCAAAGGTACAACTATCAAATAAAATAGTAGAGTTTGATTATAATTTTGATAACCAATTTACTTGATCTTCAATAAAATTAATTAGTGTTGAATTTGTAACAATTAAGAATGAGTCATAAATACTGAAAAATCTACTACTACTACTACTACTACTACTACTACTACTACTACTACTACTACTACTACTACTACTACTACTACTACTACTACTACTGTTACTACTACTACTATCATTTGTTTGTGCTAGTACCAAAGGTTCTCTTTTTTTTTTTTTTTTTTTTTTTTTTTTAATTATTTATTTACAAGTAATAAATACTATTACTACTACTATCATTTGTTGATGCTAGTACGAATAAACAATCTCCATAAAATTTAAAAATACTTTCACTATATTCAAATTGAATTTTCTATGTCATGCATACTTTAGTATAGGTAATAATTAATTTTTATATTAAAATATGGTGATTATTGTCTTAGTATTTTTTTTTTTATTTTTTTTTATTTTTTTTTTTGTTTTTTTTTTTTTTGGATAGTTTTTTTTTTATTTTTTTTTTTTTTTATTAAATTCAAATCACTTGAAAAATTACCACCAACAACATTAACATCAGTAATAAAATCAACAAATAATGACAACAATTCAATTTTAATAAACCAAAACCAAATTCTACACCACCACAACCACCAATACAACCACATCATTGGATTGTAGTAACGGAATAGCTATTCCATTGGCACTCTGCATATACCACCAGTAGGTAGTAGTTCCCTCAATGGGTATACCTAATGGTAGTTCAACTATGAAACCATCATTATTGAATTATTTTTATTAAATTATTTAAACAATAAAGGGTGATTGGGGTTAATAAATTTAAATTTAATAGAATAAAAAAAAATATAAAAAAAAAAAAATTTAAAATAATTTAAACATCACCACCAAAGGGGTTTTTTTTTTATTATAATCAAAATAAAAATAATTATAGATAGCATTCATTTATTTTTATTATATTATTATTATATTATTATTATCATCATATTTTTTAAAAAAAAAAAAAAAAAAAAAAAGAAAATGAAATATAGCAAAAATCAAATAGTTTATGTAATATTTTTTATTATAATACTAATTGTTGTTAAACCAATAGAATCAGTAGAATGGAGTGATTGTAGTGATCCAAGTGATTCATTTAAAAATAAAGAATTTGAATTTATTACCACCCATTCCAAAGATGATTGAAATATTTGAAAAGAGTAAAGTTCAGAAGTTAAAAATTTAATAACATTTAAATTTAAACATTTAATACCAATATCAACTAAATCGAATGGTACTAATTCTCTTTTTCTATATTTTAATAAAAAAATTAAAATTTCATTTAATTTTTCATCGGTTGCCGATGTTTGAAAACCAAAATTAGAAAATAATAATTTTAATGAATTTTCAGTAATTTTGATAAATTCATCATTTATTTTAATTTTATATTTTAATAATTCTAATTGATTATTATTTATCATCCATTTTAGGGAATTAATATTTTAAATTTTATTCTATTTCAATATGTAATTGGTTGTAATCATCATAATTAACCCATTCTAAACATTGAATATAATTAATTATTCTATCGAATAAATATTTATTATGAATAACTTTCCAAAATGAAATTTCAAATTCATTATTATCTATTTCCATTTTTTTTTTTAATTTTTCTAATATTAATATAAGAATGAAGTTTAAAAAAAAAAAAATATAAAAAAAAATAAAAAAAAAAAAAAAAAAAAAAAAAAAAAAATAAAAAATAGTTTTTTTAGATATTTATTTACCCATTGGTGTTAAAAAAAAATCTAATTTTTTTTTTTTTTTTTCTAACTTCATTACTTCTCTGAATTTTTTTCTTTTTTTTTCTTTTTTTTTTTTTTTATTTTCATTTTTGGCAAGAAAAAAAAAAAAAAAAAATAATAATATTAAATTAAAAAAAAAAAATGAATAATGACGAATTATTTTTTAAAATTTTTAAAAATAAATATCTAAATAAAATAATATTTAAATTTATAAAAGTACAAAATAAAAAATTAAAATATACAAGATATAATTATTATGATGTTCATCTGAATTTATAGTAAAAATAAAAAATCTAGAATTACTATCAAACAAATTAAATGATTATTTAAATCTAAAATCAAAGTCAATAACAAGCATTCAAGATCATTTTAATAATCATTTTGATTTTGGTGACTATATATTTTTTGAAATTTTATTATGGAAAGAATTAAATTATAAATTATTTAAAAAAATTATTAAAACATTTAAAAAATGAAATTAAATCATATTCAATTAATAATAAAATTTTAATATATTTAACATTTATAATGGTAGTTGTATTAAAAAATTAAAATTTATTATTAAACATATAATATTTAATAATAATGAAAATAATAATATTAATAATGAAGAAAATAATCAAAATAAATATATTTTAAAATTATTAAATGAAATTTTAAAAAATAAAAATGAAATAATAATAATAATGTATTATCAAGTACAATTAATAATTTACCAATTGATTTCGTTTAATTGAAATTCCAAATAATTCAAAATTAAAATCATTATTTTTTTTGATAAAAAATGTTGGAAAATTAAAAGAAGTTTGTAGAGAAAAGGATGATTTAAAAATTTTAAAAAATTTTATTAAAAGTTTGGATAATTTTATTGGTGATAATAATGAAATTCAACAAGATTTCAGTATTTTCAATTGTCAAACGGCATTATCATTTTGCAAAAATAAATTAAATGTAGTGAAGGGTGCAGCCTTAATAGATAAATTAGAGAATTTAAAAACAAATTTAATTTATATTAAATACATTCTTTCAACTCAATGGATAATATGTCAACCTCGTCATCAGCAACTTTTGATTGGTTATCATCTCTTTCTTCTCCTCTATCCAACACAACAATCAACAACATTCCTTACATTTCGTCCACATCAACCACCACAACTTTGAAATAATAATAATAATAATAATATTTCAAACAAACAACCAGCATCACCTTAAAATAAAAATTCTTTCAAACTTGAAATTGTTGGATGATAAGAGTAATAATAATAGTAATAATAATAATTATTAAAAAAAAAAACTAAAAATAATGTATTATTAAAGTTTTATGACTACCTTTTTATAATATATTTTTTAAATATATTTAAACTCAAAAAAAAAATAAAAATAAAAATAAAAATAAAAATAAATAAAAAAAAAAGAATTAAAATTTAATTTTTTGTTTGTAATTTTATTCCAATGCATAAACACTTTATATTTTTTATTTATACAAATAATCAAAAAAAAAAAAAAAAAAAATAACCCCAAAAAATTTTTTAATTATAATAAAATAACATATTTATCTAGATATTTTTAAAAATTATTTAATTATGAAAAAATACTATTTGTTTATTTTAAAATTATATTAGTCAAAAAAAAAATGAGAAAAAAAAGAAAATAATAAATACATAAATAGTAATTAATAATCTATATATTTATTGTTGTGTTTTAAAAAATTATTGTTTTCTTTTTATATTATAGTTTTACACTTTTTCTAATCGGCATTAAAAATTCACCACGTGGGTGAGAAAAATCTAATTTAATATTTTTGAGTAAACACAATTTAATAACAATCGAAGTATTCTGAACGTAATGTAACAGGATACATAATTATATTGCAAAAAATTAAAAAAGGAATAATTTAATTAATAAAAATAAAAATTCTTATTTTTTTTTATTTAAATATTTATAATATACCCACAGCCAATGAGCAAAACCACTACACTAAAAATAATATCCCGAATATTTTTTGTCATTTATAATGATTTTTAAAAATATGTGATATTTTATTTATTATAAATTAATTTGTTTTATTAATTAATAGTTTTATGTTTTAAAAAATGAGAATTTATAATAGTTTTATTTCCTATTAGTTGTATTTTATATTATTAAATTATAGTAATACGTTTTAAAAAAAAAGAAATTACAATAGTAAAATTTCAAACAATATGGCAAACCGATTCATTTTTTATAATTAAATGACAAATTAATTATTCAAATTTAATGAATGATATTAGATTTTTTCAATTTTAATTAATATTAAATTATATTTATTTTGGCCAATGATTGTTAAGGGTATCAGGAAAGAAAATAAAGTTTGTCGGATATTTTTTTTTTTTTTTTTAATTTTGGTAATTATAAATTAAATTTTTTTTTTTAATTTTAAAAAAAAGAAAACCATTAATTATTTTTTTCATTATTAAAAAAAATAAAAATTTTTATTAATTATAAAAAAAAAGAAATTAAAAATCATTTTATTCATTATTAAAAAAATTAAAAATGAACCCAAATAAATTATTATTATTATTAATAATTGTCTTGTTGTCTATTAGCTATTCATTAGCAATAACGATGATTAAGTGCACTATTGAAAAAGCTGGAGATATTCCAAATTATGCTGGCCATAATGTTACTAAGGAATCGGGTAATTTGTTTAATAATAAAAACCAAAATAATATATATAATTAATAAAAATAATTTATTTATTTATTTATTTATTTATTAATTTATTTATTTTTTTTTTTTTTTTTTTTTCCATTCATATTTATTAAAAAGATTTTAAAGAAGCATTAGATGCACTAAATTATGATAATGTTTATAATAAGGAAGGTACAATAAAAGAAATAGGAAATGTTAGAATTGAAAGAACTGGTTTTGCCATAGTAAGTCGTAGAAAATGGAAAACCGTAGAAGGCCACGTGATCGGCGTCAAAGGAAATTCATTAATTTCACAAGTTGCATTTCCTAATGATTTAAAAGATCCATTTGGTGATATTTCTAGTCAATTGAATCTTGTCAATTGTATGGATAATGCTTTGTATGAATCATATATATCTGGAAAAGTCTACAAGGTTGTCCGTAAATATTAGAGGAATTCGTGGAAACGAAGGAATAAGATGAAAAATTTTAATTTCCTCCATTTCCTTATAATTTCCTCACAAATTCCTCTTTTTCCTCTATTTCTCCTTTGAAATCCAATAATTTTTGAGGGAAAAGGAGGAAATGGAGGGAAAAAATTAAATTCCTTTATTTCCTTTATTTCCTCAAAAAAAAAATAAAATTCCTCTTTTTTCCTTTATTTCCTCAAAAAAAAAAAAAAAACAAAATTCCTCTTTTTCCCTTTATTTCCTCAAAAAAAAAAAAAAATTCCTTTTTTTCCTTTATTTCCCTCAAAAAAAAAAAAAAAAAAAAATTCCTCTATTTCCTCTTTTTTTTCTAATTAAAAAAAAAAAATAAAAATAAATAAAATTTTTAATATTAGATTAATAATAATTTTTAAAAAACTATATTTAATAAATATACTTGGATTATCTTCTCTAAATTGAAAAAAAAAAAAAAAAAATTTTATCTGTTGATTGAATCACCACAATTGTTTTTATTTTTATTTTTTTTATAATTATTTAGTTACAATACGATTCAGAATACTCGGATTGTTATAAAATTATGTTTCCTCAAAAATATTAAAATTAGATTTTTCTCACCCATGTGGTGAATTTTTAATGTGGGTTAGAAAATGTGTAAAAAACTTATATATCGAAAACCAAATCAAACCAAAATTTTTAAAAAATGAGAAAGAGATTATAATATTATTTTTTTTTATTTTATTTTATTTTATTTTATTTTATTTTATTTTATTTAATTTTTTTTTTTTTTTTCTTTTTTTTTTTTTCTTTTTTCTTTTTTCTTTTTTCTTTTTTCTTTTTTCTTTTTTCTTTTTTCTTTTTTCTTTTTTCTTTTTTTTTGTCTTCACCAATTCCCAGAAAAAAAAATTCAAATTATTGTGGAAAATGGAAAATGGAAGATCATTATATTTATAAAAATGGAAATAATTGGAAAAAAGATTAAAATAATTAAGAAAAAAAAAAAAAAAAAAAAAATCAAATCAAATCAAATCAATTTTCATAAAATTGAAAAATTAGAATTTTCACCAGAACAACCAATTGCAGGGAAAGATTTAATAGTTTCAGTATCAGGATATTTAAATAAAGAAATTACAAAAGGTGAAGCATATTTAGCAATTACATTTGATAGAATACCAATTTTAAAATTAAAAGGTAATTTATGTAATGGTATGGGTGTTACTTGTCCAACTCCACAAGGTAATTATTCAACAACAACTATTAATCAAGAAATACCTGAAAATGTTCCACAAGGCTATTACTATGTTAATTTTGTATTATATGATCAAGATGATCTGCAAATCACTTGTGTTGATGTCCAAATGAATATTACACAATCATAAAAACAAAATTAATATAAAAAAAAATAATTATTAAAAATAATAAATAATAAATAAATAATAAATATAATCAAAATATTTAATAATAATAAAAATAAAAATTAATTAAATAAAATGATAAACCAAGTTTGNGGTTTTTAATTTTTTTTTTTTTTTTTTTTTTTTTTTTTTTTTAATAATAGAATGATAATTCTTTATTTTATTTTAAATGTTTTATTTATTTAATTTTTTTTTTTGTCGTTTTCTTTATTTTGTGGTCACAGCTGACATTTAACGATTTTTTGAGATGAAAAATAAAATTTAAAATAAAATAAAATAAAACCCAATGCATATGAAACACATATTTTTTGTAAAAGTCACTCACCACAGCGAAGAAAAATGCACCTTTAAAGCCAATTTAAAGCAAATTCAATTTAAATTTGCTTTAAATTGGCTTTAATGGTGCTTTTTAAAAAGGTAATTTTAAAGATATTTTTAAGGTCACTTAAAATTACATTAAAAATGACCTTTTAAATTTATTATAAAGCTGTTTAAATCATTTTCATCAAAAGAGTCACTATATAATTTAAAACATATAGTTACTAATTGTTCCATAATTAAAAAATCTTCATTTGATATTTGATTTTTAATTGATATTAAAAGGTAATATAATATTGATCTATTCTCTCTTCCTTTCCTTGTTTTATTTGAAAATAGTGAAATTGATGGTTTTGGTTTGTTATCTATTATTTTTGCATTTTTTAAATTATTTAAAAAATTTGCAATTTTATTTTTATATTTATCAAAAATGTAATTTAAACATCTTTGTGCGACACCTAATAAAATATTATGTAAAATGTCTGGTTGAGTTTTTAAATAATTTAAGGGTTCGACCCACCCTCTGTCCACACCTTTGATACCAATATCTTTTGCTTTTTTTTCCCATACTTTTTTTAATTCTATATCAGCATTTAATTCAGCATAATTTGGTTTGGTGGAGTGAAAATTTGTAATATCTTCTTGTTTTCTTAATGTACCTGATTTGCAAATAAATAAACCATCTCTTGGTTTGTCACATGTGTGACATGAATATTCATTTGAACTATGTCCATTAAGTTTACACGATGCTCTAAATTCCGGAATATCCATTGTCAGTCCAAACGGTACAACATCTATTTGTTCATTTTCAATAATTAAATTAAAGCCATTACCAATAAAAGATGAAAACAATGCCCTAATTGTTTGATGAAAATTAAGTAACCAATCATTTGGTACTACAAATAATAATAATTTATTATTTTTAAATTCATTTCCAATATAATTTTCTATATCCAGCATTATAGTATAATCTTTCTTGTTTTGACACTGCATACTATCAGTGAATATTCTAAGTAAAACAATTTTATTTTTATTTTTATGATATATTATTGCTTTTTATTTAATAAAGTTTCTAATACTTCTTTAATTTCAAAATCTTCCATAAATAATTTATCCATATATTGAGGTGTGTATCTTATTTGATTTAAATTGGTTTTATTTTTGTCATTAAAACTTTTAAATTTTTCAAGTAGCTTTAAACTTATTGAGTTTTCAATTCCCAACATTAAAAATTCAATTTCAGTTTCATTTAATTTTTTTTTTGATTTTTCAATATCTATATTATTATTTTGATTATTATTTATTGGTTCATTTTGACAATTTTCATTTTCATTATTTTCATTATTTTCATTATTAATGTTTGCTTCATTTTGATCCATTATAATTTCATTGTTTTCATCTTCACTATGTACCAACCCAATTGTATCATGATTTTCTTCATTATCAATTGTTTGATTATTTTCATTATTTTCATTATTTTCTTGATAAAAAATTTTCTGCCTTCTTTTTCTTCCAAGTTTTTAATTTCTATTTGTTCTAGGTGATTTATTGCCATTACTCCTTTTCCTCTTGCTTCTTTTCCTTTTCCTCCTGTTGAGTAATGGTTTTTGATTTGCGCTAGATTTTGATCCTTTTTTAGATTTGTTTCTGTTAGTATTGATATATCAGGTTTTATTAGGTTAATTGTATTTTTTGTCTGATTCATGCTTTTGATTGTTGAGCAACCTTGGCAATTCCAGGTCATTATTTTTATCATTTTTTTTTTTTTTTTTTTTTTTTTTTTTTTTTTTTTTTTTTTTGGTTTTTTTTTTTTTTTTTTTTTTTTTTGGTTTTTTTTTTTTTTTTTTTTTTTTTTTTTTTAAACAAATGAGACAAATGGGAGTATGTCTTGGAGTTCTTTGGGCAATTTGGCTTTTAGTGCTGCTTCCATTAGATCTGATTCTTCCTTTGTTATTTTAGTTGGAGTTTTGTAAGGTGTTGATATTTCTTGGTGATTAGTTGTTGGGTTTGGAGATGAGTTGGATCTTTTTCTTTTTACTGTCTCTGGGGTTGCTGGAGATTCTGGATTTTGGATAGGTGACATTGTTTGTCTTTTTTTGATTGAGGCTAACCTTGGGGTTTCCTTCTTTTTTTGGTTATTTATTTTTTCTTCAAAAATTCTGTTCTCTTCTTCATTTTCGAACATCTTTCTTACCACTTCTAATGCTTCTTCATCTTCAGTTAACTCCATTTTCCTTTTCTCTTTGCTGTCAACACTATATGTTACTGTTATTGGTGGGACACGAAGTACTTTTCTCTTTTCAATATTGTTTATTGTGTTTGTCGTTTCTGTCGTTGTGGTTGTTGTAGTTGCTCTAATTGTTGTGGGTTTTTTATTTTCAATTTCGTTTTCCTTTTCTTTTTCGTTTTTGCTCTTGTCTTTGATGTTGTCATTATTGATTTCTTTATTATTTTCTTTTCTGTTTTCTATTTTGTTTTTGTTGTTATTTTTTGATTCGCTAGTGTTTTTATGATTGGATTCTTCTTTTGATTTTATGTTTATTCTTGTGTTTTCCTTTATCTCGGGATTTGGTAGTTCCGTGATTTTTGAATTTTCTGAGATTTCGTCTTCGATTTCCTTATTTGTTTTTCTTTGATTTTTTGTTTCTTCTGTTGTAGTGAGGAATAGTATTGTTATGTGTTTACAATGTATTAGCTGGTCTTTGTGCTCTGGACTGATAATTGAGTTGAATGAGTGTATTATCAGGTTTTCACCTAAATTATCTAATTTGATTATTTCCAGTCCTTCTTCATGCAATGTTTTTTCTACTATGTCCATTGATTTTTCCCAGTTGAATGTTTTGAAGATCTTTTTTGGTTTTATTATTGCTCTGTGAACTCCTTTTAGTACTCCGTTGAAAACGTTAGAGTACTTGATTACTTGAGTTCTGCAGTCAGTGAGGATTTTGAATTTATTCTTACTTATTATTATCTTATCATCTCCTTGTAAATGAATTTCCAATTCTGCTTTTAAGTTGTTGGAAATCTCATCTGGGATATTGATCATGAATTTATATTGTTTTAGTTCAATTTGAGTGTGGTATATTGCTTCGCTTATTTTATCAAGTGTTCTGTACGTATTTTTTAAATATTTGAACTTTGTTCTGAGTTCATTTGATTTCTTGATTTTATCTGCCAATGTTTCTGTTGATTCTGTCATTATTGTATTTGCCAATTTATTCATTTCTTTTTTTTTCTTTAAAATCTTTATTCGACTTTAAAAATTTAAAGTTCTGG
>NC_001889.1:0-14955 GCF_000004695.1 Dictyostelium discoideum AX4
ATGAACGAGAATAAACTTATTTCCCCACACGATTTTACACAACATTTTGTTAATATTCTAGAACTTTTTTCAATGCCGGAAAGAGTTCAAACAATCAAAACCCCTAGAATTATGCCGTACTCTTTTTCAATTGAACATTTATTATTTTTTGAATTTTTTAAATCACTCTCAACTAAAATTAAAAATGATTCTTTTCAAATTTCACTAGATATAAAAAGTATTTTTGATAAATTGCCACTCAAAAACTTAAGCTATCATATCACACTTGACTTAGATGTATCATTCAAAAAAACCATATGTGGTGATAAAAATAAAAAAATTTCAATTTCAGACTGTGATCAATCTATTTTCATTGTCGACCATTTTTCAAGACTTTTTGATAGATTTATCTTTTCAAAACCAGAGATAATAAGTTATAAAAGAATTAGTGCTCTTGTTTCCAAACAGTACCAACTTGTAGATTACCGTATGTTTGGTACAAAATGGTTTATGTTTTTAAGAAAAGTTCGTCGTTGTTGTGCAGATATGAAAGGGTTTGAAGGTTTTCTTAAAAATTTAGATTTTGTTAGTTTGTATTCATCAATCCAACCAATAAAAGTGTCTCAAGGTCATGATGAATATATAGTTTCGGAGATTTATAAATTGTATCCATCATTTAATATTGAAAATGATCCATTACCGGTACAAGAAGGTGTAAATGAATCAGATATCGAACAAATAGCAATTAATTCCGAAAATATTCAAAAAATTAATAGTCAACCAAATAAAAGACCAAATAATCAAATATATTCGAGAAGTCAACTTTCACTTGTAGATTTTCATGCCCGAAAACTTCAAAAAATTAGTATCGATCCCCATAAACTTTCCCTTAATCAAGCAAAAGAAAAATTTAAAAATAACACTGGTTCTGACGATGATACATTCAATAGATTTCAAAATTTTAGCATTGATTCTGAAGATGGTAACGATTTTAGTGACACCGGCGATGATGACGATGACGATGACGATGACGTTGACAATGACGTTGACAATGACGATGACGATGACGATGACGATAATGATGATGAGTTCAAAGAAATACATAACATTTGTTCAGTATCGCACAATGGAGTGTCTATTAGCAACAAAGTTACAGAGAAAATTATTTCAGTTTCAAATGTAATTAAGCTTACTTTAATTGAAATATCAAAAAATAAAAAAGAAGTAAATTCAGAAGTGGTTCTTTCAATTTTTAAAAATTTACAAGAAGGTTCATTCAATAGCCAATTGGTTGACAGTTTTTTTGGAATAAATAAATGTGATAAGGTTATTACTTTTCCAAACTCCATTTTAACTTACTTAGCTTCCACAGATTTAAATAAAATAAAAATAAACGAAATTAGTAATGAAGTCTTTGATTTAACAAAAAACCTATTTTTAGATGAATCTGTAAATGTTCTCATCCCTACTATAAGTGAACAAAATAAAATTGGATTCATATGGGTCCCAATCAAAGATGATAATATAAATACAACCATAAACCTTATACCAATGGATATAGACCCATGTCATTCCCAAATAAAGTCAATATCAAGATTTATTCAATTTTGTATTTTAATTAAAAAGATCAACCAATTTATTGTCAATATAAATATTTCCTTTGATTTATTCAAAAAAATTTCAATGAACTTAATTGGTTTATCACAAAATTTACTCTTAATGGAGGCCGAAGTTGAGAGGTTAAAAAGTGGACGTTGCTCAAATGATTTATTTCATTCAAAAAGAGCCAACGACAATGAACAAAGGAAATTCTCGCTTATGGTAAATGAGTTTTTAATTGAAAATAGTAATATAATTAAAATGTCAATATTAAATAATTGCTTAGAATTACGTTCTCTGCCTTTAACAAATCTCAATGTTGAATATGACCCTGTTACTCTTTTACACAAGTTAGGATTTATTTTTCACTGTCGTCAAGAAATTTCAAAGTTTAATTATAACCATTTCATTTCAATTGATGAAGTTATAAAACTTTTCAAACCAAATAACGTTACTGCAAAGTCATGTGAAATTGAAAATAATATTAAACAATATTACGCTTTAAAATCAAGTGATTGTAGTAAACATAAACAAACTGAAGAATCTTTCGTTCCATTAAATTTTATTCGATTTCTAAATATATCAATTACAATAGCTCCGTATAATGTTAATAACACATTTTCATTTAGAAATATTAAAAAGGGATTTTCAATTACAAATTTAGAGTTATTTAGTCTTTTAAAATCTGAAAGACCAGAAAAACAATTTAAGGATTACGTTGGTGATACTCGTAGAATAAAACTTAGTTTTGTTTCGCCTTGTTTAATTAAAATAACTGATATTACTTATTGTTTTAGTTTTTCAAAAAGTAATGAATATAACTATCGTAAAATCAAATCATTTAAAATTCATAATCTATCAATTGTTCCAATTGACATCAAATCTAACAATAAATTGATCAAAACAATTGAACCAATTTCAGTGGAAAACGTAGATATCAATCATTCCAGTTTTAATTTCTCGATATCATGTTACGATATTATTTTTTCAACAATAATTATCTCAAAAGCAAGATTAGATGAATTAAAAAATTATAAAATTGCATTGCCTAAGAATTTATCGACCGTTCAGGACCAATTTGTTAAAATTGTCACTAATTTTGCATCTAAAATTAATGAATTAAAAGACTTAACTGATTTAGAAAAACACATTATCAGTCAATATTTATTAACACAAGAAAATAAAAATAAAAAAGCACAAGAGCGAGAAAGACAAAAAATACAAGAACAACAAGAACAACAAGAACAACAAGAACAACGAGAACGACGAGAACAACAAGAACAACAAGAACAACAAGAACAACAAGAACAACAGGAACAACAAGAACAACAAGAACAACAAGAACAACAAGAACAACAAGAGCAACAAGAACAACAAGAACAACGAGAACAAGAAGAACAAGAAGAACAACGAGAACAAGAAGAACAAGAAGAACAAGAAGAACAAGAAGAACAAGAAGAAGAAGAAGAAGAAGAAGAACAAACAAAAAAGAAAAAAAAACAAAAAAAAACAAAAAAAAATATAAATAAAAAAAAATAAATTTATAATTGTTATTTTTAAAATTGTTATTTATATTTATTTCCAAAAAAAAAATACATTTTTTATATAAGAAATCAATAATCCCAATAATACAAAACAAGTTAAACCAAGTGCAATGTAAATATATATTTTATATTTTCCCCCAAGTAAATTTAACAAACCACTCCAAAATCCTTTATAAAAACTTAAAATTTTTCCAAATAATTTAATAATACCAGCTCCACTTGAGCCAGATCCAGATGGTGCCCTATCAGGTGATTCTACATCAGTATCAGTATCTCCATCACCAGGGTCACTTTTATCGCCGTTACCACTTACTTTATCTAAAACAAATTTGGTTAATGAAAATTTTTCTAATTCTAATTCTGTTTCAAAAGTAATACAAACTTCATTGAAACAAAACTTAGCTTTAACTTTTTTAAGATTAGTTTGGTAAGTAACAGTGTGATTCATAAATTCCTTATTTACTTTCAAAGCTCCAGTTGTTATTGTAATGTTTTTATTTTCTGATTTTACAATCACTGAACCTGGAAGACATGTAGATCTAATTTCAACGTATAAAGCAGATCCACTCGAAGATGATCGGGTTCCATTTTTTAAAGGTCCAAAGCTTCTAATTTCAACACAAACTTTTGTAATGTTTGATGATATTGTGTAGTTTTGATTAAACTCAATGGTACCAGTAATTTGACCATGTGTGCTTGGTGAACATTCATATTGTTTTTGTGATTTGTTATAGTTCCATAAACAATCTCCGCGTCTGAATGAGTTTTTTTCCCATGTTCGA
The DNA here is from genome assembly GCF_000004695.1 of Dictyostelium discoideum AX4. Lineage (NCBI taxonomy): Eukaryota > Evosea > Eumycetozoa > Dictyosteliales > Dictyosteliaceae > Dictyostelium > Dictyostelium discoideum. Next base: position 3,905 of record NC_001889.1, read on the forward strand.
GTCTTTTTAAATGCAGAATCAACATAGTCGAAATTTGTAATAACTGTATGATGACCGTAAGTAAAATGACGATTTGACCATAAGCCCTGTGCTGGAATTGAAATTTCATGACCTCTTAATTTATCTGTCCAAATTTCATGATTACTTGCTTGAATATCCCCAACCATACCGGAGACTGGATTGTCTCTGTTCGCCGCTTGTCCTAGAAAAACGTCATCACCAACTTCAACGAATTCAAAGCTATGAAGTGATATGTCAACTTTATCTGAAGAAGCAGATACCGATATACTAATTGGTTTTGATTTATTAACCATGCCATAATCAATACAGTTTTCACATGACCCAATAACTAATTTATAATTGAAATTCAATCTTGTAGAAGTTATTGTGTATATATCATGGGGCGGTCCATTAGGTATAACAGAAGCTCTATCGTATTGACACATATCATGTAGTTCTTTAACTGCTCCACAACCAATAGCACTTCCTTTGGCAGGAGAACTACAAAAACTTTGGCCTGGATAAAAGGTTGCAAGGTTTTCTTTTCTGAGGGAATTTTGGCATGTTTTGTCGGTTGGTTTTATTCCACCACATCTTCCTTGGTTACAACCTTGATCGTGATGACATGCAGAGTATTGTGATGTATGTCCTATAAATTCACCAGTTGTATAAGCAAATGTTCCAGATGAGACATATTTATAGTCTGAAAGGTCTAAATAAAGAGTTTCAATAATATTACCCATTTCATCGTCTAGATTAAAACAAAGTATATAATTATTTTTTGGGACTTGAAATGAATAAAAACCTTTTGAATATGTTGTAAACGCTTTGTTATCTTCAGTTTCGGTAGTTTTTTCAACACCTTTACCAAGAGGAATTACTGTTCCACACATATGATTATCGTAATTAATTGAATCCGTTGGTAAAACGCACAAAAAAATAAATAAAATAACCGAAATGGGGGGGATTTTAATTGAACCACTATTTTTTTTAATATAAATCGAACTTCCGCTCTGTTGGATGTACTTTTTTATAATCTCTTCTTTATTCTTCCTTGATTCTCTTCTGTTTTTATCTATTGCCTCCAGTATATAATATAAAGATGTACAAATTGCCAATAAAATAAACATTATATAAAAATTAAATATATTAATTAATTTTTTAATTCTTCCTAACTCTTCTAACTCTTCTTCTATTAATTTATGATCCTCATGAAGGTTTGTAATTTCTTTTTCTAACCTTTCAATAAGATCATTATTGATTTCACTTGAATTTCCTAATTTCTCTTGTTTCTTCTTAATGATATTTATTTTTTCTCTTTTCATCTTTTTTTCTAAACTCTCTGATATGTATGCTGGGCATGGAATAATTTTTCCAAAGGAGTGTTTACCAGAACCTATTGAAAGTTGAACATTTGGTGCATGAGAGCACTGTTGTGCAATGTCAATCCTTAAAAACATTTTGTCTGTATTTACCTCTAAAAAGTTCTCACCTGCCATCAATAAAATTGTTCTATTCATAACATTTTTAAAAGTAATGTGTACATAACCAAATCCAATGAAAATCTTTGGTGTTAAGCTATCATTTGAATTTTGAATTTCCTTTCGTTGTGTTAATAAATTATCTTTTTTAATTTCTGTATATCCTTCATCATTTTTATTAACAAAAATATTTAAAAAATCAAATTGAATTTGTTTAGATTTTGGGTCTGTTGGTTCGATATCTCTCCAAACAGGGTCATCTGATGACATGAACCTATATGTACCATTTATGTAAGTAATTGCATCAAAAGAACAAAAAACTACGGAATAGTTTAATAACCATATAAAAAATAATAGATATAATGATGTTTTCATTGGAAAATATATTTTTGGATAATAAAAAAATAAAAAATCAAAGTAAATAATTATTACCCCCACCCCCCAGTCTACAACTTTTTTTTTTTTTTTTTTTATTTTTTTTTTTATTTTTTTTTTTTTTTTTATTTTTTTTTTTTTTTTTTTTTTTACTATTTTTAATCTATAAATTTTCAGTCAGTTACATATCAATTTAATTTTTACTCTATATTGAATACAAAAATGCCAAAATCTGAAACAAACTCAATTATTTTAGTTCAGCCCCCTACCACCTTTTTTTCTGACCATGATTTTAAAATGTAATTATTTTTTTTTTTTTTTTTAATAAAATTTATTTTAATTTTTATTTTTAATAACACTTTATTTTAGAATTTCAAGAAAAAACCTTAAAAATCTAGTTGATTGTTTTATTTTAGATGATAAATTAGTAATTAAAGATGGTTCAGATAATAAAATAATTCCAGAAAGTTTAGATGAACTTTATAAGTTGCTGTGTCAAATTCACACTTCAAAACCAATTCATTTGAAGTACACTGATATGGTCAAACAATTTAAAATGTTATATCATGTTTCTAATATTGAAAACTCTATTTTATCTTTTTTAAGATGTTGTGAAGATGCTTCATGCAAACATTATTGTTTAACACTTAAACCAATGATTAAAAATGAAAAAAATAATCAACTTGCCATTGTATCCCCTAAATCAAAATCAAAATCACAAAAAATTTTTGCCACACAAAATACTATAGTTGATTATGACTCAGATTGTAATCAAGTAAGAATAATCCGTTCTTATAGAGATTTTTCATTTTTAACACCATCACCTTTTTTTTATAATTTATATATTCAACATCTTTATACAAGTTACAAAAAGGATCCAAACTTTCCAAGATTAATTTCAATTGACGAATTCACAGCGATATCATTACTTTATAATCAAAATAATCAGTCAACTGCCATTCTTGATAACTTAAAAAATAACAGTTTAACAAACGAAGCTATTGATTTCATAATGTATAAAACAATGCTTCAATTTTCACCTATCTCAAGAAAGAAAAATAAATTTTTCAAATGTTTAAGTACAAACTCTTATCCTGAAATTTTTTATTTTTTTAATTTGAAATCTATATTCCTTGACGGTAATAAATCCAAAAGAATATTCACAAACGCTGATGGATCTTTAAATGAACTAATAATTTTTCCAATTGCCTATGGTGGTCACATTTCTCTTGGGGCATTGTACATGGAAAAAGTTGAAGAGAAAATTAGAATTCAATATATGATGCATGTCGATAAATTTGTAAAATCAACTCATTGTTGTATTGATGTACCTAGTCATACTTGTAAAGAAAGCGATTGTTATTCTTTAACATGTACATATCAAAAATTCGTATGCTGGAAAAAAATAAAAAAAGCTTTTATAATCCAATTAATGGTTGAAAATAATGAAAATTTAACCTTTTTGGATACCAATGACGATTCGTTAATCTTTGAAAATGATTTTCCAGTTCTCCCATTTTCATTTGGAGTCAATGAAACGATTGATTGTCATTTGGCATTCGTTAGAAATTTAAACTTAGTTGTTGATTGCTTTTATGTTGAAATTCCAAAACTTTCAATGGAATCAATTTTAAAATCAAGATTTTCAACACACTCAACGCAATATACCCTTGATACATCTCACTTTCAACAATTAGAACTTGAAATTTCAAATTCTTGTAAACAATTTGCCATGGTTCAAGAAATGGTAGAGAAAGAAATCACTCCATCTGGTTTTGCTTATGATCTTAAGTGTTTAAACCCAAGTGTTGGCTTTCCACCAAACATTATTTTTGAGTTTGCAATTCAAACTTCTTTTTTTGGTCAAGTTAAACAATATTTTTCGTATATTTCGACATATTGCGTTATGATGTCAATCAACAAAGGTTTTCCAAGTGGTTCCTATAACTTCACTAAGATTGAACTAAACATGTCATCTCTTCTTGAAGATGTAGTTTTCTTTTACTATTATTCTACCAATAATATGTTGTATTATACAACATTAAAAAACAGCGCCACTATCGGTAACTTTCACCCATCTACATCTTTTAAAATATATCCAGAAGTCAGTTTCTTTTTTGTCCCAAATCGTAGTATTCCTATTAATTATGATCAAGACCATCCTTCAACATTTTTTAAAAAAATTATTGATAGCTATTTAAAAAATGTTCAAAAAAATGAAGATCATGATAATGACATTCAACCAATTTTTTCAACCAAAATTTTAGTTTTGAAATCTAAAAAAAGCGATTCGTTACTTTCAATCCCCTTAGACAATAATAATTTAGATTTATATAACTATGAAGTTTTTTACAAGAAAGATTACAAAGAACTTGAAGCAAATGAATTTTACTACCATACAAACATTAAGTTACAGTACAAACAAATTAATTATATCATTAACAAAATTAGAGAAAATCATAGTATTAATAATGCCGAAAAATCATCTAAATCACCAAGCTCTCCTTTTATGGATTGCGAAACCAAAAATAAAGAATATAATACTTCAAGTGTCAATGAACCATCTTTAAATCAAAATCAAAGTCATTTTCAAAACCAAAATCAAAAAAAAAATGAAGAAATCAATAACATTAAAAATGAAAGTGACAACAGTTTAAAACGTAGAAAATGTGAATATTTTGATCAAAACGCTCAAGAGAAAGCAGAAACTGATATAAATAATTTACTTGATAAACTAAATCTTTTAACTGATGAAAACCTAAAAATTCAAATTATAAACAATGACTTAAAAAATGAAAATAAATTAAAAGATGAAAGGATCAAAATGTTATTATCAAAAGGTTCTCCAAAAGATCATTGTGATAATATTTTATCAACAACATTAAATAGCTTAAAAGTTCAAAATGAAGAAAAAGAAGCTAAGATTAATTTACTCGAAAAACAAGTTAGACACCTTAATAATGTAGTTTCTGAAAACGCGAATTTCCTTTCACAAATAAACAATTCAATTGGTAACAATTTTTTTGAAAACTTTGTTACAATGGATATTTTAATTTTAATTTTAGAAAATTGTTCAAAATCAATAGAATTTAATACCAAAAAACTTGAAGAATATATTGAAGATAAAATTTTATTAAAAAACTCTATAAATTCAGTTGAATACATTAATTTAACAAAAGGTTCTTTACAAATGTTCAAAAATTATTTAATTGAAATCCTCTCAAAAGATTTAGGTAAAGTTCCACAAATTTACTTAAATGAACTTTTAACTAAGTTCTCAATAAGTGAAGCACAGATAAACCCTCTCATTCCAGACTCTCATCACATTAAACATAATATCGTCAATCCTATATCGCCATATTTAAACAATTTTTCAACATTTCCTGATAATTTTATTCATTTTATTTTATACGTTGAAATTGAGGAAGAAAAAAGGTTACAACTTTCAAGTATTGATATCTCATTTATGTTTAATGAATTTTTAGAAAAACTTTCTAAATGTCAAGAGATAACCGAGGTATTCAAAAAAATTAGAGATATTTCAAAAAATTCATTGGATTATGTACAAAAAAATAAGGATAAATTTCTTGATGTATCAAGTGATGCATTGAAAAGGTTTTTAAAGAAAGATGAACTTATGTTGGTATCAAATGAAAATGGTAAAAACATAGAATTGGATATATTAAATAATATAATTAATAGATGTAATTATTGTATACTTTTCGCAGACTTAGCAGTACTTAAACCTAAACTTGTTTTGTTTCAAGAAGCTACATGTACAGTTTGTTACCGACCATGTATTGGAAACAATGTATTTTTAAAATGTGAAAAAAATTATTGCAATAATGTTATTTGTAGTAATTGTTTTAAAGAAAACATAAAAAATTGTTCTGACGAATATTCAATGTCAAAACGTTGCAATCATTGTATTTCTAGATCCATTTCTGGTAAGCTTTGTATATCTTGTGAAAAATTAAATAGTATTAGTGATAAATTAGAGATATGTGATCAAATTGTATTCAATGACGTTGATCAACCTTGTGTTTTCAAACTTTGTAAAGATTGTAAAACAAAGAAACTTTGCCCCTATGTAAAGCATGAAAATGTTTTAAATTAATAATAAATTTTCATTAAAATTAAACTATTTAATCACTTTTTTAAAAATTTATTTTAAAATTGAGCTATTAATAAAATCTTTTGAAAACTATTATAGAGGAGTCGAACCCAGACCCGTAAATTTTTAAAAATTTCAAAAATGAAACTTTTAAAAATGTCATAGATCCAGGGTTCGGATCCTGCGCAAAACTAATGTATAGTGAAACTTTTAAAAATTTCAAAGGTTCGGGGTTCGGATCCTGCGCAAAACTAGGTGAAACTTTTAAAAGTTTCAAAGGTTCGGGGTTCGGATCCTGCGCAAAACTAATGTATAGTGAAACTTTTAAAAATTTCATAGGTTCAGGGTTCGGATCCTGCGCCAAACTTATGTGAAACTTTTAAAAGTTTCAATGGTTCAGGGTTCGAACCTGCATTAAGGTAATATGAAACTTTTAAAACACTTTTATTTTATTAAAAATCAAAACTAACAAAGATTACTGAGCTATAAAATAAATAGTGTTAAAAAAAAAAAAAAAAAAAATAAAAAAAAAAATAAAAAAAATGAAATTTTCAAAAATTTCATAAAAAATAAATAAAAAAAAAAAAAAATAATAATTAAAACAAAAAAAAAAATTATTATAAAATTAATTTATTTAATTTGAAAAATAATTTGTGTAACCAAGTTCAGTTTTTTCACATTTTTTTTTATGAACTTCAGTTTGAATAATTTCACAGTTTTTACAAAATTCATCAGCACAATCATAGAATAATGTTTGTTTTTCATTGCATAAAACCATACCATAACCACCTTTATTTTTGATGCACATACTATCTAAATAAATAACTATTTTTTTTTTTAACTCATCACATGCATTACCATTGTAGATATTAATTCCACACATTTTTTTATTTATCTTTTTATTGACATATCCTTTTGACAATATGCTTCCACCATTGAAATCCAAAGTACATTTATCGAGTTCTTTTATAATATGTTGTTCTTCTTTAACCTGAATTACATGTGTACTATTTTGCATGAACTCTTCTTCCAAATAAATAAAAAACTTATGTTCATTTCCTTCTGTACATTTGTTATCTCTATAAAATATCTCGGTAATTTGGCTAGAGCATACAATATATAAAATAAACATAATAAATATAATTTGCATATTTTATTTTTAAAATTATTGTTGTAAAGATTGTGAAATGCTTGTGTGAAATTAATTTTTTTTTTTTTTTTTTTTTTTTTTTTTTTTTTTTTTTTTTTTTTTTTTTTTTTTTTTTTGTAGATTGAAATTTGAATTTATTGGGGGTAAGGGGGTGTGTTAAATTTATTTTTTTATTTATGAATAGCTTTTAGATTTAATTACCATAGAATGTGTAAAATAATATTATTTTTTATAATATCAAATATTTTCTTTTTTTTTTTATTATCCTATGTAGATTCATACTATAGTTATTTAAGAGGCTTTGTAAACTCAAATTCCGATCTCTTCGTAGCTTCTGAACAAAAACCATCTGATGATATGTTATATATCTTACAAAAACCAAAAAGCATCTTTATTTTATTTATTGATTATAAAGAAAGGAATGTAACATTAATTTCGGGTAATTTCTTTAATGTATTTTATTCAAACGAAAAAAAAATAGAACTACCCCTTCAAGAGGTATGTTCTGATCATATGAATACTTTCAAAATAATTGTTTCAACAAAAATAAATATGTACCAAAGAGAATTTAGATGTAAAACTTCATTTTTTGATGAAGTTTGGTATTGTACACAAGACCCAATAAATAATGTTTGTTTAAAGGTAGCGTCGAAAATATTTGTTTTATTATTTCTATTTTTATACATTTGCATTACATATTATATACTCGCTTTTTTTTTTAAGATAATGGATTTATTTTCAAGGAGAAAGAATTTGCCAAATCAAAATAAAGTAAATGAACAAGATGTAAAGCTAGAAGCTCTACTAACTGAAAATAAAGAAGCATTCGATTTTATTTTTAAGAAAATTCAAGAAATTGAAACTTCAATGCATACAAACAATAATGAGTTTAATAGATTAAATTCAAGAAGTGGATACAACTTTGATAATGGTAATGAATATACAAACAATGGGGATTCAAGTATCAAAGGTGAAAATCAAATAAATATCCAACAAAGTGATTATAATAATACATATACAAACAATGGAAATTCAAGCGCCAAAGGTGGAAATCAAATAAATAACCAACAATTTGAAAGTTACAATCAAAATTATTTTAAAAATATGTACAATAATTTTAAAAATAAATTAAATATTAATTAAATAAAAAGAAATAATAATTTTATTTTTTAATTTGAACTCTTGATCTTTTTTCACTTAAACAACCTTGAAAAACTTTAATTTCAGTTGTGGACATCAATTTTGGATTTTTTGCCCAATAACTTTGTTTAAATTTTTTCACTGGAATTATTTTTTGGGTTGGTTCTAATGTATTTTCTTTATTTAATTTTGAAGCCTTTATTTCATTCCGATATCGCAACTTTGGGATGAATTTAAGACATCCTTCTGAGGTTTGCTGATCTTGCTGAACTTTGGATTGTGGTGAAGAAATTAATGGTGTTGGTGTTGGTGTTGGTGTGGGTAATAATGGTATCACAACTTCAGGTGAATTTGAAATTGATATTGATGGTGATGTTTCCTCTTCGAGTGTTTCCTCTTCAGATGTTTCCTCTTCAGATGTTTCCTCTTCAGATATTTCCTCTCCAAGTGTGGCTGAAAGTGGTGGTGTTTTTTGAGGTGTTAATAGTGGTGTAAGTTGTTCAGGTGATAAAGTAGGTGTATGAATTTCATTATCTGGTGTTTTTTTGCGTAAATTAGTTGACTTTTTACTAACAACATATGTCTTTGTCTGACAATCCACACAATCTATGAATGTATTTTCCACATCAATTTTACAAATATAAAACCCTTCATCTCTTATTTTTTTAACCATTTGATCGACGTTAAAGTGTTCAATTGTATTATCGTCTTTTTCATTGTAATGATATCTTTTAGGAATTGGACCAATAAATACTTTTTTTCCTATATAATAAAAAGTAAGTAAATATAATTTTAAACTTTTAATTCTAAATTCTAAAAAAAATGAAATGAACCTTTAATTTTATTAAACAATATGTCATCTCCATTTCGATCCAAACCATTGAGTGAATATGTTTTATTTATAATTTTTAGATATCGTTTAAATGAGGAATTTACAAACGATTTATATGCTTTACTTCTACCAGTACGATCTCCAAATTTACTTCTAAATATATCTTTAAAAAAATGTTTATTGCTTACTGTCACCCTGTTACCATTTTTTAAATATCGAATAATTTCTTGAGAATGGTCTATGTCTAAATTATTTTTATAAAACTCATTGTAATTTGATTCCATTTTGCATATAAAAAAATAAAAAATAAAAAATAAAAAAAAAAAAAAAAAAATAAAAAAAAAAAAAATAAAAAAAAAAAAGAAATATTTAAAAATTTCAAAAAAAAAGAAAAAAAAAAAAAAAAAAAAAAATTTTTTAAAAAAAAGTAAATCATTGAAAAAAAGTTATAACTAGCTTTGTTTTTTATAATTTTAACATATTTGTAAATAAATTAAAATTGTGAACCAAATGAGATATATATATATAAAAAAAAAAAAAAAAAAAAAAAAAAAAAAAAAATTTTCTAAGTCTTTAAAAAAAAGTAAATCACCCAAAAAAAGTTATAACTAGCTTTGTTTTTTATAATTTTTACATATTCGTTAATAACTTTTATTTTTAAACCATATGAGATTACATCGTCCCGTTGAAAAAAAAAAAAATTTTCAATTTTTGTTTCTTTTTTTTTTTTAATATGGAGAAAAGTTAAAAAATTAGAATATTTTAAAATCAAATTTCTAAGTTATTCTTTGTTCGTTTCAACGAGCGATTTTTGGATATTTCATTCAAAATGAGTTTTTAAGATGTTATCATAAAAAACCCAATGAAAATAAAGTAAGTATAATTTTTTTGGAAAACAGTCTGACTGTGATTTCAGTCGGACTGTTTTTTCAACTTTTTATAGTTTGGTCGTACGAAGCTGAAAGTAATTTAAAACGATTTAGAATATCAATTAAGGTATATCTTCACTTTTTTAATATATAAATAACCAATTTAAAAATTTTGTCAAAACAGTCAGACTGTTTTTTCAGTCCGACTGTTTTTTGAAAACAGTCAGACTGTTTTTTCAGTCCGACTGTTTTCATAAAACAGTCAGACTGTTTTTCAAAATTTTTAAATTGAACTCTACACTAAATATTTATATATATTTTACCTTAAATTTCGTTTTTAAATCGTTTTAAATTACTTTCAGCTTCGTACGACCAAACTATAAAAAGTTGAAAAAACAGTCCGACTGAAATCACAGTCAGACTGTTTTCCAAAAAAATTATACTTACTTTATTTTCATTGGGTTTTTTATGATAACACCTTAAAAACTCATTTTGAATGAAATATCCAAAAATCGCTCGTTGAAACGAACAAAGAATAACTTAGAAATTTGATTTTAAAATATTCTAATTTTTTAACTTTTCTCCATATTAAAAAAAAAAAAGAAACAAAAATTGAAAATTTTTTTTTTTTTCAACGGGACGATGTAATCTCATATGGTTTAAAAATAAAAGTTATTAACGAATATGTAAAAATTATAAAAAACAAAGCTAGTTATAACTTTTTTTGGGTGATTTACTTTTTTTTAAAGACTTAGAAAATTTTTTTTTTTTTTTTTTTTTTTTTTTTTTTTTTTTTTATATATATATCTCATTTGGTTCACAATTTTAATTTATTTACAAATACGTTAAAATTATAAAAAACAAAGCTAGTTATAACTTTTTTTCGATGATTTACTTTTTTTAAATACTTTGGTAAATATTTGATTTTTTTTTTTTTTTTTTTTGCCTTTTTTTTGAAATTTTTAAAAATTTCTTTTTTTTTTTTTTTTTTTTTTTTTTTTTTTTTTTTTTTTTTTTTTTAATTTTTAATTTTTAATTTTTTTTTTTTATTTCGAAAAAACCATTTTTTTATTTGTTTTTCGATATCACA
>NW_003102053.1:0-6581 GCF_000004695.1 Dictyostelium discoideum AX4
AGGTGTACCGAATGGAGCGACATTCACTTGGAAGTTAGATGGAAAGTTGAATACTTTATTCAATTCGGATATCTCATCTTTCTTGAGGATACATTCTTCTTCGACAAGTAAACCTTGATTGAGTCAAGAGTAATAATGAGACCTTTGAACGACCACTTCACCAAGTCTGATTCATCTTCACTTTGTTCATTCTCGGTGTCAGAGTTATCATGAGAAGGTTGGCTACGTGAGTTGGTATTAGAAGAGAACATAGGTTCTTTCATGAATCTTGTAAAGGCTAAGGAAAGATTGTTGATTTGATCCTCCATTGATTTCATTCTTAAATCAAAGGATTCAGCGCTATTAGAGGCAGAGGTACTACTACTTGAGGCATCATTATTATTAACAGTGGTAGACATATTTTATTGTTGATATCTAAAATTATAATATGAGAAAAATAATAATATTAAAAATTAATAAAGAGAAATAATTATTTGTATAAAATTTGTGTGTGTGTGTATCTTAAATATATATAGGAGGAATTCCCAAATAAAATAAATCAAATTGTTTTAGTTTTTAGTGCCACTATTTATACGTTTTTATTTTCTTAAAAATTTCGCAAAACTCAAAAAAATAAGAGTTTTCGACACTTCACAACTTTGTGCATAGTGTCGGTTCGGAATTTTTCAGTTTTTCGACCTTACACAATGATCGCGTCATTGTGCCGGTTCGAAATTTTTACTTTTCTTTCGAAAATTTTTTATTCTTCGAATGTTCTAGAACATTCTAAAAAATTATCTTAAATATTTGGGAAATTCAAATAAATAAATGTTATTCATAATATATATATATATATGATAATATAAAATGGACTTCTCTCAAATTACTAACTCTCTTAAAAATTCTTTTTGTGATAATAATTATTTTAATACAGGTATCATTCTTGATGAAATGAAGATCGTTAAGGAAATTTCGAAAGGTTATGAATTGGAAACTAAACTCATTATGTCTGAAGTCATCAACGACCAGTATAAGAGCTTAAATATTACATATCAAAATGGTATCAAATGGATCAAGATTGACAATCAACTTAAAATCGTCGTCCCTCAAATTGACGATGTCATCCATTTAATCATTTCAAGTTATCATGATTCTGCTATTGCTGGACACTGGAGTAATCGTAAAACTTCTGAATTAGTCAAAAGAAATTTCTACTGGTATGGAATGATGGAAGATATCCAACTCTACTGCAAGAATTGCAAAGTTTGTCTATGCGCCACAGATGCACACCAAAGAGCCATGGGATTGTACTTGCCATCTCATGTACCTGTCAGATGCTTCATGGAAATCAATATGGACTTTATATCCGGGTTGGATGCCTGCACTGTTGATCAAGTTGAGTATACAAGAATATTGGTAGTAGTTGACCGTCTATCAAAGTTTGTAGTACTCATTCCCATTCCAAATCATACAACGTCAATTCAAGTTATCAACTTTATTCAAGATCAAGTCTTCTTTACGTTCGGTATGCCATCAGTCATCATCAGCGATAATGATCCTTTGTTCACATCAATACCTTGGAAGAAATGGATACAAGCCAACAATATTACTCACAATACATGCCTACCTTACCACCATCAAGGTAATGGTCAAGCTGAAATCATGGTCAGAATTGTCACAAATGCTCTCAGAAAGTGCCTAATCAATTCCAAGTTTGTTTCTAATCCAGATATATCATCCATTGAGTTAAATAATATTCAAAATGATTGGGTCGGTTACTTGAAAAGTGTACAATTCTGCATCAACAATACTGTTTCTGAAAGTACTTCATTTACACCATTTCAAGTTCTCACTGGTTCTCATACAAGGTCTCCAATATCATTAATCATGCAATATGAAGACGACAAGTACTCAAGATCTTTAGGGTTGGACAAGAAGTCGTATTGTGAATTCGTTCAACACAAACTCAATATCCTAGATGTGGTCCAAGATAACCTGACTGATAGTATCGAACGTTCAAGACAGCAGTATAATAAGAATAAATCACCTAATATCCTGGTGGAAGGTGATATAGTATATCTTCAAGAACTCAATACTGGTGCGCACCCAATTAGAAAGTTAGATATCCGAAGGACAGGGCCATATACAGTATGTAAACTCATGGAGAAGGGTAACGTTATGGTCCGTTTGTTCAAGAGTGATGAGGTTAAAGATGAACAAGTGGTTCACATTTCAAGACTAACTCTGGTTCCTAGTGCTGGTTACATTTCCCACATCGATCAATCTTCTTTTGATAATCCCAATTTAGACGTCGAATGAGTCAAGAAATCCCGACACGAATGGCCAGGTTAGTCATGGTAATGACACGTCACCATCAGACGTTGATCTTACAAGGGATCAGTCCAGGTCATTACAGTTATCATCACCATCATTTTCTGATAATGATAATAATATTATTGATACTAATAATTCATATATAGGTAATGCTGCAGCTCAAGATGATCGATCAATTTCAATTCATGTACATGATAAAGATTTAGTTGCCATTGGTCCATCCATAAGTATGGATAATCACTCAATCTCAAGTAATGCTTTACATACTGATAATCATTCAATCAATTTTGGTATTTCTCATATGGATCAATCTGGTAATAGTTCCACTCAGTTGGAAAAAGAGGGTAGATTATTATCAAATAATAATAACAATTCTAGCAATATAGTAAATAATAATACATCAGCCCAACATCAATCATCGATTCAAGATATAGATTGGAATAATAATCCGGTAAATAATAAAAATAGTATATCAACAATATCAGAACCAATTGGTAGCAATGATTTTAATCAATCAATTCAACAACAGAATAATATCAATCTCAATAAACTAATCAATACAGAATCACTAAAGAATAATATAAAGAGTAAATCATTTATAAATAGAATCAATCAACTCAAAGAATATGAGACTAGTAGTGAATATGATCGCAAGCCCAATAATAGCAGTAATCAACTAATCACAGAACTAATGTTATCACCAATACCACCAAATACATTTACAATAATAAAGAAAAGGACATACAAAATAGTTAATAAGAATAAAACATTTATAGAGTATCTAATTTCAGTATCAGATTCACTAGCATGGGTATCAGCAGTAACAATGAAAAGACAACATAATCAACAAGAAATCAATTTGAAAATTATATCAAATCAGGACTAGAAAATAAACAATAAAATTCTAAAATTTAAAATAAATAAACAGTATAATTAAATTCGCAGTAAAAATCTACCCCATAAACCTGAAATCAGTATTGGTCTATATTGAGAAATAACAAAGAATGAATAAAAGTATAAAAATAGAATTCTTAAAATAGGTTGTAACAAGATCTCAAAAAAATATCTTGTTAATACTAATATTTATTTAATTTTATGAAATGTTCTAAACAGAACATTTAAAAATAACTATTAATATTGAATTGATAATTTAATATTAAATTATTACTAACTTAATTCATTTTAATAAATTGTTTCATTTTATATAATAAATTCACTAAACACAACTAAACAATAATTCAAAAATAAATAATAATAATTTAGAATATAGTTTTGTTTCAACATTTTGTTATGACACATACAATTCAGAAAATAATAATAATTTATTTTATTATTTTGTTTAAAGGGGTTATCTCCCGTTGTAATTAAATTTAATTAATTTTAAATTAAATTTAATTTTCAAAAAAAAAAAAAAAAAAAAAAAAAAAAAAAAAAAAATTAATTTGAATTTCACAAAAAGTTTTCATAACAGATATTAGATACCAGATATTAAAAATGCCACACACAAAATCACCAAATAAAATAATAATATAAATTTAAAAATAATTTAATTAGAAGAGAAAATAATAATTAAATTAAAATAATATAATATTGTAGTTTAAATTGGATCTAACCCTATCGGCCGAGGTTGGAGTAGTTAATAGATTTGAGTTCGCTCAAATCTAAGGACTATAAAAGGGAACTAGGTTTCCAATTCAACCTCAGTAGTAAATATATACAAATAATAAAAACACGATAGGGCTACGGTCATTAATTAATTTTGTGTACATTTATTTCTTAAATAATTAATCATTTTACTTTAATAATAGAATAAATAAATAATTAAATTTTATTAAATAATTTATTTTAAGAGAATGTCGACTAATAATAACGAAGATATTGATAATTATGAATTGCAACAACAGGATAATGAGGAACAACAACAACCACAGGTATCAACATTCAATGAACAGCAACGTCAGATAAGGGAACAGCAGCAGGTAATAGATAAACAAAATCAACAACACATTCAATTAATAAATCAACAATCTCAACAACAATTGAATAATCATACGACACCACCATCATCACCCAACATTACAACACCAATAACTTCAGCAGCAATAACCAACACAATAAAGATATCATTAGGAAAAATTAACACTGATGATACCGACCACCAGTTGTTACATATCCCTCTAAATATAAAATTCTAAGTACTAAATCATATATCTACTTGCCATAATGCTAAAATTTGAATAAAATGAAAAAAAAAAAAAAAAAACGTAAAAACTCGAGGAAAAAAAAAAAAAAAAATATTATTTTTAATTTCCAGCCAGCAAACAAAATGAATTTAAATAACATATCATGCATTAATTGCAGAGAAAAATTAAAGAATTTTAAAAATATTATTATTCATTATATTATGCATAAAAATATATGTCCATTTTGTCTTGCATATTACCGTTCTTATAAACAATTTTATGATGTAAATGGACATTCCAACATCAAAAAATGTAAAAATGAACAAAATAAAATTATTACAAATAATCAAAAAAGAGATAGCTTTTATAAAAAATTAATGGATATTACTGGTGAAAAAATAAAATATCCAACAAATGATTCAGATGACCCATGTAAACATTTATGTAACCAAAACCAAGATGAAATTTTTTATCAAGAAAATAATGAAAATAATGAAAATAATCAAACAATTGATAATGAAGAAAATCATGATATAATTGGGTTGGTACATAGTGAAGATGAAAACAATGAAATTAGAATAGATGAAAATGAAGCAAACATTAATAATGAAAATAATGAAAATAATGAAAATGAAAATGCTCAAAACGAACCAATAAATAATAATCTAAATAATAATTTAGATAATGAAAAATCAAAAAAAAAATTAAATGAAACTGAAATTGAATTTTTAATGTTGGGAATTGAAAACTCAATAAGTTTAAAGCTACTTGAAAAATTTAAAAGTTTTATTGACAAAAATAAAACCAATTTAAATCAAATAAGATACACACCTCAATATATGGATAAATTATTTATGGAAGATTTTCAAATAAAAGGAGAAACATTTATAAATAAAAATTATGATCACTCAATTTTTTATTTTGAAATTAAAAAAGTATTAGAAACTTTATTAAATAAAAAGCAATTTTTGAAAGAATAGATTTTGATACAGATTTTGAAACTGGAATTTATACAAATTATAAAAGTGGTCAACAATTTAAAGATTTAAAAAATAAAAATAAAAATAAAATTGTTTTACTTAGAATATTCACTGATAGTATGCAGTGTCAAAACAAGAAAGATTATACTATAATGCTGGATATAGAAAATTATATTGGAAATGAATTTAAAAATAATAAATTATTATTATTTGTAGTACCAAATGATTGGTTACTTAATTTTCATCAAACAATTAGGGCATTGTTTTCATCTTTTATTGGTAATGGCTTTAATTTAATTATTGAAAATGAACAAATAGATGTTGTACCGTTTGGACTGACAATGGATATTCCAGAATTTAGAGCATCCTGTAAACTTAATGGACATAATTCAAATGAATATGCATGTCACACATGTGACAAACCAAGAGATGGTTTATTTATTTGCAAATCAGGTACATTAAGAAAACAAGAAGATATTACAAATTTTCACTCCACCAAACCAAATTATGCTGAACTAAATGCTGATATAGAATTAAAAAAAGTATGGGAAAAAAAAGCAAAAGATATTGGTATCAAAGGTGTGGACAGAGGGTGGGTCGAACCTTTGTCCATTAATTATTTAAAAACACAACCAGACATTTTACATAATATTTTATTAGGTGTCGCACAAAAATGTTTAAATTACATTTTTGATAAATATAAAAATAAAATTGCAAATTTTTTAAATAATTTAAAAAATGCAAAAATAATAGATAACAAACCAAAACCTTCAATTTCACTATTTGCAAATAAAACAAGGAAAGGAAGAGAGAATAGATCAATAATATATTACCTTTTAATATCAATTAAAAATCAAATATCAAATGATGATTTTTTAATTATGGAACAATTCGTAACTATATGTTTTAAATTATATAGTGACTCTTTTGATGAAAATGATTTAAATTCACTTCAAGTATTAATTGAATCGTTTAATGCAAAAGTAAATTTAATTACTGAAACAGAAATAATGAATTTCCACTTGTTGTTACATTATCCAATCTATATAAAAAATTGGGGTGCACCAAAATACACTTCAGCTGAAACTTTTGAAGCACAATTATC
>NW_003102052.1:0-3947 GCF_000004695.1 Dictyostelium discoideum AX4
TATGATATTATGTATGATATTATGTATGATATTACCTCTTATAGAATTGTTAATCTGATCTGGAATATCAGGAAGTTTATCTACTATAACATCTTCGAAAGAATCATTAATGAAATCATGTACTGCTTGTATCTCTTCTTCTTCTGGATTAGTTTTAGCCAGTATATCACAAAGCTGTGAAGGAATGCTTTCAACAAACTTTGTAACTTGTTCTTTGATATCTTTGTCATCATCTAATAGATTGTGTGATTGTGACTGATTATCATTGGATACGGTAACGTGTTTTCTTGGAGCTTTTACATTACAATATAATTGATTCGACTGTTGATAATTAATTTTGTATGTACTATTATTCAACTTGATAATTTTATCTTTTTGGTTAATGATAGAGTCCTTAAGGATATCATTACCGAAAAGTACATCAATGATATCCAACTCTATAATAAAGAAGGTATAAATTTCATTATTAACTTGTATATTGATTTGTTCAACAAACTCTTCTTTGACCTCTAGTAAAGGGAATTTAATCTTGGCTTTAGTTTTGTGAACGTGATTCTTCATCTCATTTGAAATCAACCTCTTATTTATTAAACTAACATTACTTCCAGTATCGAGAATTAATTTGAATTGTTTTTCTTTGGAATGAGAGTTAATTATAATATTGGGTATATCCATGTTTTCTCTGTTTGGAACGATTAAACTATTGAGAGTCGGAATGAGAGCAGTATCACTTGTACCAGTACTATGTAATAATGAGATGATTGGTTTATTTGTTTCTTTATCGAATTTAATTGTATAAAGCAATTCATCTTCTTCATCATTAATTAATTTAATTCTTTACCAGAATTTAATCTCTTTGGACGATTGTATATGTTTACAGTATTGTTTTTTATCTTGAATATTTGTTAACTCTGTTGGAGTATTGAATTCAATCTTCTGTGGTTTATACTTCATCTATGATTCAACAGCTTTTGGAATTGGAACGGTTGTATCAGGAACTAGTTTTATGCCATATGAGTCTTTGACGTATTCTTTAAGTTTGTTGATGTTTTTATGAACATCTTATTGCTGGTTTTGTTGATGTAACTGTTTAACAATGTTTTGATTATAACTGACTACGAAGAATCGGGAGGTCTTATTCTAAAGAACTTGTACTCATACTCTAATTGAACATCAGCAGTACCATGGATGAGATACACCGGATTAATTACATTGTGGTAACTCATAATGGCTTCGATGTTTTTTATAACATCTTGGGATGAGAAGCAATTACCATGGTTTGGCAGCTTCTTAGTCAGTTATGAATAGAACCAAAGTCTTGGATCTAAAGTTACGGTGGATTAGCTTCTTCAATGTTTCACATTCAATTTTATAGTTGTCCTTAACCGATTCATTGTGGGTTGAAGCAATTGAAATAATTCATTTGATGCAGCACCATTGTCCATATTGGTCTTAAAGGTTGGTTCAACACCATTCTAGGAGCAGTGGATGGTAAATAGATTCATGAAGATGACAGCAGTGGCATCGTTTTTTAAAGCATCAATGGTTTTAGCTTCAATGGAATTGGTCTTTGATTTCTTTGAAACTTTCTCTGACTTCGACGTCGGATACATCAGTGCTTTCAGTTGAATAAATATCATCATCGCCCTTAGTGGGACAAAAAGTCTTTTTTGATTTTACTTGAACATTAGTACCATCATTGGAGGCGGTTGTCACTTCAGCGGCACGTTTGGCGGTGGAAGACACTTTGGCTTTACGGATGGCTTTCTTGGAAGGAGTAGTAGTTGATGACATGACTTTCACCAACAATTAAAAATAAAATTTATTTAATATAATTTAATTTTATAATTTAATTTATATAATTTAATTATATAATTTAATTTAATTTAGTAAGTATTAATATATGTAACTGCTATTCCACTAATATATTTTTATTGTGGTGTCTTTATATTTTTTAATTGATAATAAATATTATCTTAAATTATTTCAATTATAACAATGCATCAAAATAACTGTTATTCCACTAATAATTTATATTGTGGTGTCTTTATTTAACTGTTATTACACTAATAATTTATATTGTGGTGTTTTTGTATTTGAGCATTATTATTAAATTAATTGATACAATCTTGTTTTATATTACTTTATAAAAGATGCATGTTTTCAATGTGAGTAGGAAGTGTCGTTGTACCGCCTAAGCAGTACAGCGTTAATTTTGCAAACAGAAAGGCCATTGTAATGCATTTTTATTTTGTTTTAAATACTACTGTTATTCCTCTAATCTGAAGAGTCGACTTCTTCATCATTAGGTGTCGTTGTATACGAAATATAAGGATTGTATCTAATTATTTGTTTTAATTTATTTGTTTAATGTTAAAATTAAAAAAAAAAGTGTAAATGTCACTCACACTAATCTTCAATCCATTGTCACTATTGTTCAATCTTTAATCGAACTAGTCCAATCTTTAATCGAACTAGTCCAATCTTTAATCAAATGTCATTATTTAATTAATTCTACATGAAGGATAGAAAGAGTGAAAGGCTAATATCATAAAAGTAAACATACATAAAACAGATAATTAAAAGGTCGCTATGAAACTAAACCCAAAATCAGAATTTTTATTAATTTTAATATTTTTAAAATTTTAATTTAATTTAATTAAATTTAATAATTTATTTTTCGACTGAAAAAATAAAAAAATAAAAAATTAAAAAATAAAAATTAAATGAAATATTTTTACATGGATGCGTGAATTTGTTATGTACTTGAGCTCATACTAACATTAAATTAATTTAGTTTTGAGTCTCTTACATCAGGTGTTTGTACTGACCAATTAAGGTATCGGATAATTGATAATCGGTTGGAACATCGAAATTGTTACTTGATTCATCTTCACTTTGTTCATTCTCGGTGTCAGAGATATCATGAGAAGGTTGGCTACGTGAATTGGTATTAGATGAGAACATAGGTTCTTTCATGAATCTTGTAAAGACTAGGGAAAGGTTGTTGATTTGATCCTCCATTGACTTCATTCTTAAATCAAAGGATTCAGCGCTATTATAGGCAGAGGTACTACTACTAGAGGCATCATTATTATTAACAGTGGTAGACATATTTTATTGTTGATATCTAAAATTATAATATGAGAAAAATAATAATATTAAAAATTAATAAAGAGAAATAATTATTTGTATAAAATTTGTGTGTGTGTGTATCTTAAATATATATAGGAGGAATTCCCAAATAAAATAAATCAAATTGTTTTAGTTTTTAGTGCCACTATTTATACGTTTTTATTTTCTTAAAAATTTCGCAAAATCAAAAAAATAAGAGTTTTCGACCCTTCACAACTTTGTGCATAGTGTCGGTTCGGAATTTTTCAGTTTTTCGACCTTGCGCAATGATCGCGTCATTGTGCCGGTTCGAAATTTTTTACTTTTCTTTCGAAAATTTTTTATTCTTCGAATGTTCTAGAACATTCTAAAAAATTATCTTAAATATTTGGGAAATTCAAATAAATAAATGTTATTCATAATATATATATATATATGATAATATAAATCGAGAACTGGACGATGTAGATTCGTTCCAGGTTTTGGAACCGTAAACACGTTGGAGTAAAAAACGCGCTTTGAATAACGGTTTGGAAGTACTTGTTCGATGGCATCGTCTAATAACAAGTCTTGTACTTCCTTTGTGATGCAATCTGATTTCGGACCCTCTGGAATTGAAATCGGAATTGGGTTTAGCATCGGCTTGAAGTTTGGAAGCAGATGGACTTTTAATCCATTTACGACCTCTTGACAAAAGTTTGGAAGACCCAATTCTTTCCAAACTTGTTTGTGGTGGAACAGACGTCCACCTACTGGTAAGTTTACTTCTTGTTCTTCTGAAAACGGTTGTTGGTACCGTTGGCAGACTTGGTATTGTTGCTACCCCTGATGCA
>NW_003102051.1:0-9512 GCF_000004695.1 Dictyostelium discoideum AX4
GCATATTACATTACTAATTATAGTTGACACACATTTAAATAATATAATAATAATAATAATAATAATAATACTGTCGACTCATTATGAATAATATAAATACTAAAGAATAATTTTATAAACAATATTGAATATTATAAATATAAATTAATATTAAATAAAGATAACAAAGTATTATTCAATTATATAATTATTAATTATATATATTTATAAAGCTAACAAGCTTTATTACATTTGGCGACATCGTCTTTCAAAAAAAAAAAAAAAAAAAAATATACTATAAATATAAAGTTATCAAATTATTCAATCAATTAAAATTTTACATTAGATTAAATTTAATTTAATAAAATCTTAAAAAAAAAAAAAAAAAAAAAAAAAAAAAAAAAGAAAAAATTTAAAAAAAAAAAAAAAAAAAAAAAAAAAAAAAAAAAATGTTTTTTATGAAAACCGTATTTTTTTCGGGTAATGGAAAGGGTTAATCATTCTTTAATTTCAACCACTAACTCTTATTAATTCATGGCGAGGAAATATCGAAAGCTGATATTATTAGAAAACTAAGAAACAATGCATTGGAATATGCCGCAACATTGGATACAGACTTAACAGCAATGGAGATAATTGAAGATCTTAAAGATGCTTTTGATATTGGTGATAGTGATGATTTATCAGATTTAACAAAGTTAGGAGAATATAAATACAATACATTAGATATATTAATTGGTAAATTTCTTTCAAAATGTTCAGCAGTTGATATTTCAGAAAAGTTTAAAATACAATTGTTTTATTCAGCTGTTGGTATTGAATTGGGTATTGAAATTACAAAATGTGCACCAAAATCATTAAAAAGAGCAATAGACATTGCAAAGTCTTGTGAAGATGGTTCAATTCGTATGAGAGGTAGATCAATGTATACTGGTCAATTGGTTGCAAAAACATTACAAGAATTTGGAACTCAAAAGTATCTTGGTTCTGGATCTGGTTATACAACATCACCACAGTACGTTACATCTCAAACTGAACAATCTACTGAAACTGAAGTATTAGCAACTCCAATTTATAAAAATCAAACATATTCACCACCACCATCACCTTATAAAGCACCACAAAATCAAGTAAATTCAATCACAAAATTTTGTAAATATTGCAAAAAGAAAGGTCATGTAATTCAAGAGTGTTGGTCTAAAGATAAAAAGAATAATTATAATGAGAATAAACAATCATATAATAATCATAGCACTAATGCAATTACAATGGTTAATGATAAAACGATTAATTCTATTGGAACTGATAGTATGAATGCAGCATTATTAATAAATGATAAGAATGTTAGAGGTTTAGTTGATACTGGTTCTTCTCTTACCATCATTTGGGAAAGTATTGCTAAAAAATTAAATTTAAAAGTTGAAGGTAAATCATTTTCAGTTAATTCAGCATCAAATAATGAAATTAAGATAGTTGGTAGTTGTGATACCATAATTAAATTAGGTAAAGCATCCGCAAAAGTTAATGTTAATATTGTTAAAGATAATGATACTTCAATCGATTGCATTTTTGGTGTAGATACACTTATTGGATTGAAATTAATAATTGATTGCAAGGAAATGATCATTAAGAATCTTGAATTTAATGTTGGTACAAGATTAATCACCAGAGAAACCAAACCAATTGTTTGCAAAATTGATCTAAATATATTAGAAAAAGTATCAAAACCAATGGCTGAGTTATTAATCAAAAATGAAGAGATTTTTGAAACCAAATTGTCAAAACCAGGATCATTAATAGATGTTGAACATTCAATTAAATTAACTGATGAAAATGTTTCTGTTTATACTCCACCATACAAAACTAGTCCAGCTGATAAAGAATTCATTGAAGAATACATTAAAGATGCATTAGATAAAGGTATAATCGAGAAATCAGATTCATCACAATACGGTTCTCCAATAGTCTTATCCAGAAAGAATGATAAAATTAGATTTTGTGTTAATTATAAAAAACTAAATGACCTCACAATTAAAGATAGATATCCACTTCCATTAATTTCTGATTGTTGGTATTATCTCAAAGATGCAAAAGTTTTCTCAAAAATTGATCTTACTTCTGGTTATTATCAAATCAAAATGAAAGAAGAGGACAAGGATAAAACAACCTTTGTCTCTCATATGGGTCAATTTAGATATGTTGTAATGCCATTTGGATTATGTAATGCACCAGCAACTTTTCAAAGATACATGAATGAATTATTAAAGGATGAATTAAGAAAAAGTAATATTGGGTTTATTGACGATTGTATAATTTATAGCAAGAATAATGAATATCATATTGAACATGTCAAACTATTATTCGAAAAATTCAAAGAAAAAGGTGCAAAGTTACAAATAACTAAATGTGAGTTTGAAAAAGAAGAGATCAAGTTTTTGGGATATATCGTTTCAAAGAATGGTATTACTTATGATAGTTCAAAGTTTAATGAATTATTAAAAACACCACCTCCATCAAATCAAAAAGAATTAATGAAATTACTCGGTACTGTCAATTACTTTAGAACATTCATTAAAAATTTCACTCATTTAACTTCATCATTTTATCCACTATTAAAGAAGGGTGTTAATTTCAAATGGACTGATGAATTGGAAAATGATCGTGTAAAATTATTTACTACATTAGCACAAACTAATCTTTTAAGTTTTCCACAAGATACAGATGATAATGTTATTGAAACTGATGCTTCAATTATTGGTATTGGTGGTGTAATGATTCAAAATGGTAAACCAGTTTCTTATTATTCAAGAACATTAAACAACGCTGAAAAGAATTATTCTGTTACTGAAAGAGAATGTTTGGCAATCATTGAATCAATTAAATATTTTAAATCCTATATCAATGGTAGAAAAGTAAAAATCATCACTGATCATCAACCTTTGAAATATCTCTTAACTGGTAAATTTACTGATCGTATTACAAGATGGACTGTATTACTTCAAGAGTATAATTACGAAATTATATATAGACCTGGTAAAGAAAACTTTTTAGCTGATGCATTATCAAGATGTCCAGATAGAGATCAACAGCCAATTGATTGTGATATTCCAGAAAAGATATTTACAATTACTCACTATCCAGTAGCTTCACCATCAACTACAATTTTACCAAGAGTCTTACCATCAAGATCAAATCAAACATCTAATGTTTCACCAGCTACAACAATTCAACCACCAAATTCATCAAGTTCAAATCAATCATCAAATATCCCACCAACAACAAACCAATCATCAAATATTACAAATCAACCAATAAATACTTCATCAATGAATTTAAATCAATCATTATCAAATCAAGCAACAACCGCTAGATTATTGAATAGTGTACCTATCTCAATCAACAATGATAATATTAATACAACAACTCCACAATTTACACAAGAGTCAATAAGAAAAGAGTTGGAAAAAGAAAATTATTATAGAGCAATGTATAAATATCTTGAAGAAACAAGACTTCCAGACAATGCACAAGCAGCAAGAAGAATTTTGTTCGAGTCTGAATTTTATTCAATGATTAATGGATTTCTTTGTCACGGTTTAAAACATACTTTATCAAGTAAGAAATCTCATTTTAAACATCTTCAAATTGTAGTTCCAAAAACTATGACTAAATGGATAATGGAAATATTTCATGATTCGCCACTTACTGGAGGACATTTTGGATTATTAAAAACTGTCGCAAAAATCAAAGAAAGATTCTATTGGATTGGTATGATTAAGGATATAAAAGAATTTATCGATAAATGTACAACTTGTTTACAAATTAAAAGAAAGTATGGTCCAAAAGAAGGTTTACTCATTCCAATTGAGATTGAACCTGAACCATTTAATACAATTGGTATTGATTTTATTGGTCCAATTACAAAAGATAATGCTCAAGTTTATTTGTTGGTTGTTATGGATTATTTTACTAAATGGCCAGAAGTTTTCTTTACCCTTGATATGGAAGGGGAGACTGTAGCTCAATTATTGTTGTATGAAATCTATACTAGATATGGGGTTCCAAAGAAGTTGGTTTCTGATCGTGGTAAGAATTTTTTAAGTAATGTAGTCTCTGGTGTTAATAAATTATTCGGTGTTCACAAATTAACAACTACTGCTTATCACCCACAATGTGATGGTCAAACTGAAAATTTCAATAATACATTAATTAAGATGCTCAAAGCTTTTATTGGTAATGAATTGTATGGCAATTGGGGTGAATTATTAAGATGTGTTTTATACTCATACAGAATTACACCACATGTTTCAACTGGTTTTTCACCCTTTTTCTTACTTTTTAATCGTCAACCAACTTTACCATTAGATACAACTTTAAATGTAAATTTTTATTCAAATTCACTAAGATTAGATTTCGCTGATAATTATGCACAATCCGTAAATAATAATCTTAAACGTGCCTTTTGGTTTACAAAGAATAATCTCGATAAAGCTCAAGAATTACAAAAAACAAATTATGATAAAGGTCGTCGTCCAACAAATATTCAAACAGGTGATTTTGTTTATTTACATACACCATATTCACAAACTTCTATTGGTCCAAAGAAATTCTATAAACCTTGGAGAGGTCCTTTTAAAGTTCAAGAAAAAGTTAGCGATGTTACATTCAAATTAGATATGGGTAATCTTAGAGATCATAAAGTAGTCAATATTGAAAGATTGAAAAAAATTTTCAACTAAAAGGGGGGGATATGTAATAAAGTTACTCTATAAAATTAATAGATATTAAATATGCATATTACATTACTAATTATAGTTGACACACATTTAAATAATATAATAATAATAATAATAATAATACTGTCAACTCATTATGAATAATATAAATACTAAAGAATAATTTTATAAACAATATTGAATATTATAAATATAAATTAATATTAAATAAAGATAACAAAGTATTATTCAATTATATAATTATTAATTATATATATTTATAAAGCTAACAAGCTTTATTACATTTTGAAATATTTTTGAAATATTTTTGCACCATTACGTTTTATTTCCATTCCAAAAAAAAAAAACGTTTTATTTTTCATTGGGAAGAAACTAATAATTGTGTTATCCAATTCAAAAAAGTATTTTTCATTTAAATTATTTTTTTTATATAATTCTACAGTATTTCATGAATGTTCATTTTTATTCTTTATTATTTTTTTTTTTTTAATTTTTAATTTTTTTTTTTTTTTTTTTTGAAAATTAAAATCAAAACCAAGATATTTTTTTTTTTTTCTTCCCTTATTTTTTTTTTTTTATTTTTATAACTATTCTTTAATAGAATTCTTTTTTTAAAAAAAAAGAACACCATGGAAGCTTTTTTGTTTTTTTTTTAAAAATGGATATAAATTATTATTTTTTTTTTTTAAAAAAATAAAACAAGATAATATCCAAAAATAAATAAAACAGAAAAAAAAATGCCTCCAAAGATTAAAATAATTACAGGTCCAATCGGTTCTGGAAAAACAACAATTTTAAATAGAATCAAAGAGTCATATGAAAGAAAAGAAATCTTTATTGGTCAAAAGGTTGGATTTTTTGGTGAACCTACTGATTCCACTGTAGCTAATGCTCTCCTAAAGGATATGTACTCAAAGTTTCCATTTGCTAATGATCAGTTTGAAACTTTACAAAAATACCTAATGGCTGTGGAAGCTAATGATTTATGTAATGCTTTGTCATCGTCAGAGTATGATATTGTTTACTTTGATACATCGGTTTTGTATGGAGTTGTATTTTTACAAACTGCTAATGATTTGAAAATCATAAACAATCAAACCTATTCAAATTGTCTAACGTTTTACTATCAAATGATTTCAAATATTAATTTCGAAAATGCTGAAGTAACCAATTTAAAAGTCATACCACACATAGGTGTATGGAGCAAATTAACCAAAGAGGTAGAGCCTTTGAAGTCGGTAGTTTATCTATAGACTATGTTTCCAAATTAACCGATAAAATTCGATCTCATTGTGTTAGCCAAGTTTATCAAGACTTGAAAAACCAATAAAATGCTGTATCCATAGAGAATACAAAAGCAATGATGACCTGTTCAATGACATTTTCTTTAATGAAAATCCAAACTCAATTCCCACACCATCAAATACTCTAACTCAATCTCTTCAAAGTTCACACTCAAATCTTAGTTTTTATTACCCATCGAATCAAGAGCAATATTTTAATATTCAAGATTATTTGAATTAATAAAACTAAATTCTAAATAATACTATAAAAAAAAAAAAAAAAAATAAAAATATATTTAAATTAAATAAAAAAAGAAAAAAAAATGTCTACATTTGCCGATCTTCGTTCTGTTTCAGGTGGCTTACTAGGTGGTATGGGTAGTATTGGTGTTGCCGCTCTTGGTGCCTACTTTATTTATACAAGTGAAATTGGAAGCGTTGATTTCAATATGGGTGTTGGTTTTGCTGCCTTTGGTTGTCTCTTAGTCTCAGATCATTATTCAAAATAAAAATGATTAAAGAAAAATGATTAAAAGAAAAAAAAATAAAATAAAAATTTTTAAGATAACTAGATTTCAATGATTTTTTTTTCAATTATTATTTATCAAAATTATTTATTTATTTAAAATAAAAACAAAAATAGTTGATGGTTTTATTTGTTTTTTTCTTCATTTTCTTTTGGCACATAATCTAACAACTTTTCCATCTATATACTGAAGATTTGTTAATAATTCAGTTCTTTCTTTAAAACGATTTTTTTTTACGATTTTTTCTTTACAGTCAGCTGTACATACACAAGGTTCAAACTTGGGGAATTCATCTGGATCTGTTAATAGCCACATGTATTTACTCTTTTTTTCCTCAGCTTCTTCAATGGATAAATTTGAATGTGGGCACTTATTAGTAGTTCTTTCTTCCATTATTTAAGTTGTAACTATAAATATGTTTGTGCGATAATGTTTTATTTTTAATGTTAGTAAAATAAGTATTAAAAAAAAATTAAATTATTATTTAAAAAAAATAGAAAAAAACTGTGGGTGTGGTGTTTTAATGATTCCAAAAAAAAAAAAAATCAATAATAAAATAAAAAATTTTATAAATAAAATCTTTAATCTTTTTTAAATTAACTCTTATATAATTATTTTGTAAATGGTTATTTCAAAATTAGACCTAATGATCATGAGACCCTACGCTCTACCAATTGTGCCAACCCGACATGTTGATATTTTTTGACAAAAAATGCTCAATCTGGTGTTATCCAATTCAAAAAAAAAAAGTTTCTTAATGATTTACCTTAGGATTATGAGACCTGCACTATACCAACTTAACCAAACTGATATGTTGATATTTTTCCTTAGAAAAATGACTAACCAGATATTTTTTAATGTTGAAAAACTCAACCATCTGGAATTCAAAAAAAATTATAACCTTTACATCAACACCCCAAAAATTGAGGCTAATTCAATACCAACTACATAAGGTTAAGTTTAAAACAAAATAATAAAAATTAATAATAATAATATTAACAATAATAATAAGAAATAAAAAAAATTTATTAAAAAACAATATCAAAACTCTGAGGCTTTGGGTTATATTATGGAATTTCTTTTGGCAAAAAGAAAAAAAAAAAAAAAAATAAAATTCTAAGAAAAACTTACATAATTTAGAATAAGTAATTAAGAGATAATAGATAACACTATATGTATGTTTTAGTGTAAAATTTCTTTTATAACCTTTAATTAAAATTTTTATTTTTCTCACCATTTTTCGTTTTTTCAAAAAAACTTAAAATGCATAATTTGGATAGTCTTTATTTGAAAGTAAAAAACCAGGAATGATAAGAAAAATAAAAATTTAAAATAAAGATTATAAAAAATAATTAACACACCAAAACATACCATATGTTATTTATTATCTCTTAATTATTTACTTAATCTAATAGATATTCTAACAAAACATTTAAAAATAATTAGTTATGAAATACAAATATATGAATTAAATATATGTTTAGAAATAAAACAAATAATTAAAACAAATAAAAGATTTATTATTGTTATGGAAATTGTAAAATAAAAACTGATGTTAGTCTCATTACAATTATGGGCGATGGTTTTTGCTAATAAAATTTAATAAGGCTTTAAAACTTTTTTTTTTTTTTTACATCTCTTTAAAAATTCCAATTTTCTTGCAACTTTCTTCCAAATTTTAAGAAAGGTGATCATTTCCAGTATTTAAAATAAATTTCCATCAAGCCTTAGTAGCTCAGTTGGTACGAGCGTGAGACTGAAGATCTTAAGGTCGCTGGTTCGATCCCGGCCTGAGGCAAATATTTTTTGATGGTTTTCCAATGGCTGATGATCACTCCGCCGAAAAGACACAGTCTGATCACAGGTAAAAAAAAAAAAAAAAAAAGTTAAATCATACAGATAACAACACAACCAATACAAATAATACCTCCACAACCTCAACAACAAAAAACGAAAGTGCAAAAATCGACACACCTAAAAAACAAACCCTAACAAACCAACTCTCACTAAACAAAGGACTTGATAATCAATTAGATATCATTGCACCTCCATCAATCACAAGACCACTCTCCTTCTTAGAAAAAAACAATAACACCATCAACATTAAGTGTTACTTTAATCAACCACACATCCATGAAGAATTAACCTCTAAAGATGACACAAGAATCCAACAAATTCACAAAAATATTCACAAACTCTTCGAAGATATACTGTCGCCATCAGCATTTAAAATAATTGGTGCAACAGCCTTGGTAAATTGCAACGTTGATAAATTAACTTCAATAATCAACCTTCAAAACCAACTTGCACTAAATATAGACAAACTCAACTATAGATTCGATATATCATCAAATGATTATGCAACCATTAAAACATTCATTAAAACGTACTCACCCAAACATGCAAACGATGCAATTATAAACAACCTCACTAAATTCACCAGTTGTACATCAATTGAATCATTTACTGTCACATACTCATATGCTGTTGCGTTTAAAAGCTACATTATAACATATCATCTAATTGATCACACACAACATTGTTGATCAAAAGATCGAACAACCATCTGGTATCACAAGATATATCAAAGCTGCAACACGTAGTGTCACTAAACACAAAATTCAACATGCAAAAAATGCAGATATGGCAACAACTATAAAAAATGCTCTCACAAACCCAAATATTAACAAAAACTATCAACCACCAAAAAACAACATTAACACCCCACCAATCAACGAAATTGCAAATTCCAATCGCAATAATAACCCACTTCAAAATAGTGGTTCAAAAGCTACACTAAATGAATCACTTAATAATAACGGGAAAAACTCATTATCAATGTGAGATTTCATTATTGTTTTGGGATTGATTGTTATTATTAAGTGATTCATTTAGTGTAGCTTTTGAACAACTATTTGGAAGTGGGCTATTATTGTGATTGGAATTTGCAATTTCGTTGATTGGTGGGGTGTTAATGCTGCTTTTTG
>NW_003102050.1:0-3759 GCF_000004695.1 Dictyostelium discoideum AX4
TACAGTTTTTACACAATGTTGGTGAAATTGTTTTGGTTTTAATGCTAATGCTTAAACATCATATTTGAATTTTTAACAATTAAAGCATCACCACTATTTACATATAGTACTTTGGCTGCTTTTTCGAGGAATTTAGTCAAATTTTCCTCTGCATCTAACTATTATTCATTGCCAGATTCAATGGCTAAATTTCTTAAGAGTTTTATCAAATCTATTAATTCTTCGATCATTCTTTTTTTTTTGAAATTTTTTTTTTTATTTTGTTTTTTCAATTTTTTTTTTTATTTTTTTTTGTTTTTTTTTTAACAAATGTAATTTTTTTTTATTTTTTTCAATTTTTTTTTTTTTTAATTTTTATTTAATTTTTTTTGTTTTTTTTTAATTTTTTGTGTTGATTTGTGTTGATTTGTGCTTTTTTTGTGTTTTTTGATTTCGCCACTTGTTTTTATTTTCTAATTTCCCCATAACCCCTTCTATTAATTGCAACCAAATCAAGTTCTAATTTTTTGTGTCCTTGTTAACTTTGTTTTTGCAACTTTTTTTTGAAGGTATCACATTAACGATTGTTCCTATTGATGGTGATTTGGAAGGTGATTTGGAAGGTGATTTGGATGGTGATTTGAGAGGTGATTTGGATTGTGATTTGAGAGGTGATTTGGATGGTTTGGAATGTGATTTTAAAGGAGGTTTATTAACAATTGGTATCTTATGATGACGGCCTCTGAGACGTTTTACAGTTTTTAAAAATGGGAGTATTTCTTCTTGTTCCATTTCATTATTGAGTTTGTGTTGAAATTGATTATCGTTAATGATAGGTGGAATATTTGATGGATTGTTAAGGGCATCTTCCAATACCCTAAATGGATCATTTTGTGTTACCAATTGATGCAAGTTGAAATTGGATAAATCCTTACCAAGATTTTTAATAAATTGAACCAGAAATTCAATAACTTTCCCATCATTATTTAAATAAAGGCCAGAAGTAAAAGAATCAATATCTTTTGGTATGTTTGGCCAAAAATATCAACTGTTGATTGTTTATAAAGAACCAACTTACCTCCTACAACCAGAGTATAAACCTTTTTTTTGAAGGCTATTGATTCCATCTTCCAAAAATTCAAGTTTATAAAGTTGTTTAGTGTCTTCCTGTATTACCTTATGAATTTTACACAAAATAAATATTTTCTATTAGAATTAAATATAAAATTTGTTAATTATTACTGTTTCTTATATTATTATTAATCTTTATGTTTTAATTACTTATATTATTTTTTTAATTTCTAGAAAAAGTACAGTATCACCAACTTTAAATCCCTTTGGTGGTTTTGAATTCCATTGATTTTGGTAACTTGTGAGATTTTCAAGAATAGCTGTTCTTTCTTTTTTGAAACATCTGAAACACCAATTGATTGAGAGTTTTGTTCTGATTGAACATTAATAAACAAAGGTACAATACCAACAGCTTGAGATGATGCCATTTTAATTGTTCTTGTTTTCGTATTATTGTAATCATACAAAGCTTGTTTTAATCCCAGTGAGACAATCCGGCCATATTAGTCACATTCACTATTTATACATTTTTATTTTCTTAAAAATTTCCCAAAACTAAAAAAATAAGTGTTTTCGACCCTTCACAATTTTCGTGCATTGTGTGGGTTCGGAATTTTTATGTTTTTTGACCTTGCGCATTTATCGCGTCATTGTGCCGGTTCGAAATTTTTACTTTTCTTTCGAAAATTTTTTATTCTTCGAATGTTCTAGAACATTCTAAAAAAAATTATCTTAGATATTTGGGAAATTCAAATAAATAAATGTTATTAATAATATATATATATATATATATGATAATATTATATATATATGATAATATAAATTGCCCCGTTTCAATCGTCCAATGCAAAAATGTATGTACACCATAACTCACTTCCATCTCACCGTTTACATCACAATTTTCGCCCTGGAAATAGTTTGTAAGACAGAAGAAGGCTCAACATTTCTGGATGTCTATCGCGTTGACTAATAACCAGCTCCCAACCACTATTTCCTTTAGCACCTTTCATATCTACATCAACATTATACTTAATCAATAACTTTACTAGGCCTGTGTTATGATTCTCAATAGCCCAGCACTTCGGTTTAAATGGGAAGTAAGTATAGGTATGACAAATGAAAAAAATACGTGCTCATGCGAATATATAGGATGGGTAGGTCGGCATCTATGACTCGATAGAATTTTTACATTACATGATAATAAGGCATCAATAATGACTGGTTGAGTTGTATATTTGGAAATAGATACGTTCTAATATAACATTAAACGATTCATTTATTTCATTTATTTCGGTCGTTTTTAAATTATATAAATTACAATAGCACAAAATACATCTCCAAAAAGAGTGTACACCGAAAACTTCACACATTCCAGTTAAAACTATATTGTATGCGTAATCATTCACCATAAATTGTTTAGAAGGTATTTATTCACCATCTACATCTAAAAATCCACATTTTATACCAATCATTTAATTTATCAAAAATTGACTTTCATCTTTTCCTAAA
The DNA here is from genome assembly GCF_000004695.1 of Dictyostelium discoideum AX4. Classification (NCBI taxonomy): domain Eukaryota; phylum Evosea; class Eumycetozoa; order Dictyosteliales; family Dictyosteliaceae; genus Dictyostelium; species Dictyostelium discoideum. The sequence goes on from NW_003102050.1 coordinate 2,560, forward strand.
ATTCTTGATAAGTTTCCTTCCCGTGTAATACAAAAATTGGTTTGTTCACAGCAAAGAAAAATGCACCTTTAAAGCAAATTTAAAGCAAAGTTGATTTAAATTGGATTTAAATTGAATTTAAAGCCGCGTTTAAAAAATTCATTTTTAAGGTAATTTTTAAGGTAATTTTTAAGATATTTAAAAATGCCTTTAAAATTTGCTTTAAAATAAATTTATATTATCATATATATATATATATATATTATGAATAACATTTATTTATTTGAATTTCCCAAATATTTAAGATAATTTTTTAGAATGTTCTAGAATATTCGAAGAATAAAAAATTTTCGAAAGAAAAGTAAAAATTTCGAACCGGCACAATGACGCGATCATTGCGCAAGGTCGAAAAACTGAAAAATTCCGAACCGACACTATGCACAAAGTTGTGAAGGGTCGAAAACTCTTATTTTTTTGAGTTTTGCGAAATTTTTAAGAAAATAAAAACGTATAAATAGTGGCACTAAAAACTAAAACAATTTGATTTATTTTATTTGGGAATTCCTCCTATATATATTTAAGATACACACACACACAAATTTTATACAAATAATTATTTCTCTTTATTAATTTTTAATATTATTATTTTTCTCATATTATAATTTTAGATATCAACAATAAAATATGTCTACCACTGTTAATAATAATGATGCCTCTAGTAGTAGTACCTCTGCCTCTAATAGCGCTGAATCCTTTGATTTAAGAATGAAATCAATGGAGGATCAAATCAACAACCTTTCCTTAGCCTTTACAAGATTCATGAAAGAACCTATGTTCTCATCTAATACCAATTCACGTAGCCAACCTTCTCATGATAACTCTGACACCGAGAATGAACAAAGTGAAGATGAATCAAGTAACAATGTCGATGTTCCAACCGATTATCAATTATCCGATACTTTACTTGGTCAGTACAAACATATGGTAAACAATCAAGGTTTACTCGTCGAAGAAGAATGTATCCTCAAGAAAGATGAGATATCCGAATTGAATAAAGTATTCAACTTTCCATCTAACTTCCAAGTGAACGTCGCTCCATTCGGTACACCTGAAGGTATTACTGTATCATCCAACGTCAAGAACAATGATACTGACTTGTTGATTGTCGAAAAGCGAATCAATGATAGCTTAAAACCTTTGCTTCTCATGTCAAGTATGTTA
>NW_003102049.1:0-8346 GCF_000004695.1 Dictyostelium discoideum AX4
GAAGAGGTAATATCATACATAATATCATAATTAAGAAAGATCAAGATGTTGAACCAACAAAGAAACAAATCTATTACTCAACAGATGATCATAATATACATGTCGAAGAAATGGTTCTCAAATTTATAGATTTAGGTATTATCAAAAGATCAGAATCAAATTACTCATCTCCAATCATTTTATTAAAGAAGAGAGATTCATAGCGTGTAGTCCACTACTATCGTCAACTAAATAAAGTCACTGTTAGAGACGATCATCCATTCACTCCGGTTGATATTCTTTTAAATCAATGTAAAGATTCCAAGCTTTTCTCAAAGTTTGACATGATTATGGGTTATTTCCAAGTGTTAATTAATCCAGAACACGCAAAGTACACCGCTTTCATTACACATATTGGTAAATTTGAATATACTAGAATGCCACAAGGTTTAGTCAACTCTCCATCCACATTCGCAAGATTGATGGTCGAAATTTTTTGGAAAAATCAAAAGTTTATTACAATACTTTGATGATCTTTTGGTTCATTCAAAACTCGACTACATGGTACATTTCATTGAAATCATTAGAATGAGTCTATATTGTAGAAAGTATCTATTATTCATTTCAAGAGAAAAGAGTGAAATGTTAAAGACTGAGGTTGATTTCCTTGGTTTCCACATTCATAAAGATGGTATATCTCCAAGAGCTGCAAAGGTTAGAGCTATCTCTGAGTTACCTGAACCAAGAAACGCCAAAGAAGCTGAAGCTGCATTAGGTCTTTTTGGATTCTTCAAGAGACACATTGAAAATTTCGCTGAAAAGACCTATCACCTTTCCAAAGAATCAAAAGGAAAAAACAAGAAAACACTTTCTGATGAATCACTCAAAGAATTCAATAATCTAAAGAAAGAGTTTGAAGGTGAAAATATTGTCGCTATTCCAATTGAACAAGATAACTCCATACCAATAGATATCGAAAAGGTTAAAGCATCAACAGACATGCCATTACATTCAGATAATAATAATCTAAACAATGGTAGTTTTCACTTGTATTGTGATGTTAGTGATAAAGCATTATCAGGTGTATTATATCAAATTCAAGGTGATAAATTCAAAGTCATTTGGTTTTACAGTAGAAAACTTACTGATACTCAAAAGAGGTACAGCATAGGTGATAGAGAGTTCCTTTCGATCATTGATTCTCTAAAGAAGTTTCAACATTTATTAATTGGTAAAAAAGGTTTCAATCTACACTGATCACCAAAATCTTACATATATTATCAATAAGTCAAACGATAAACCGTTCACAAAGAGACAAGATAGTTATATGAAATATATTAAAGAATTTGATTATGAATTAAGACATATAAGTGGTAAAAAGAATGATATAGCTGATTTCTTATCTCGTAAATATGATAATTTCCAATGGGATGAACCGGTTTTAAATAAAATTAAGGAAACAATCGTCTCCGATAGAGATCTAAGATTCCTTTCAGAAATATGGGAGAGATGGGCAAAGACGATGGATTCTAAACTCAAGATGACTGTGGCACACAGAGTACAAGCTGATGATCTAACTGAAAGAATGAATAGAGAAATTATTAGAATATTAACTAAAGCCTCAACAGAGTATGGGGAGAATTGGTCAGATATCATTCCACTTATTGAATTTGCAATGAACTCATCAATGAGCAAGTCTACAAAGATGTCACCATTCCAAATCGTTTATGGATTCAATCCACCAACTCCCGTTAATCATTTTAATTCATTAACAAAGACTCGTATACCAATGAGCAACATCAAAAAGATTGTCCGTGATAATACTAGATGCTCAAATCAATGCTCAAAAGTACTACAACCGAGGTCATGGTGATGTTATCTTCGTGGTCGGAGAAAAAGTGATGGTTAAAAGAAAATTCTTCCAACTAACCTTTCAAAAGATCTAATCTCTCACAAACTTGAATCCAAGAATTGTGGACCATTCATAATCACTGCCGATACCTTACAACGCCATTCTCGGAATGAATTTCATCAACGGTGTCGATATGTCAAACACGATCGAAGGTCAATTGTTAATCAAATACTTTAAAGGTTCAAACGATTTAGTAAGGACTACTATTCCGTTATACAAATATCCAAAAAACGAAAATACAAATTATAGAAAGATTAAAACACAAATAGCTACCAACACCGACTTTAAACTAACAAATATTCAAAAACTCAACTTATTAACACTCGATTTCGAGAAACCAAAAGCAATTAACCCACCATCAAACCAACCACACACAACTCAAATAACCGAAGACGAAGGTCAAAGATTGAAGGATGAAGCACACGAGATTCTTACTAAATTAAGGACATCTTCGTTGAACATATTCCAAAATTTGAACCACCTTCTCGTCAAGGTTTCGACATGGAGGTTAAAGTAGCACAAGCTTACCGGTTAAACGTTCGTACAACAAAATGTCAGAAGAAGAGTCGAACAAAATCGAAGCTGAAATCAAAAGACTATTCGATAGCGGAGTATTTGAAGAAAATGTACACAGCGAAGAAAAAACCATCTTCAAAGCAAATTTAAATTTAATTTAAAGCGAATTTAAAGTCCTGAATTAAAGCAATTTTTAAGGTAATTTTAAAGGGAAATTTTTAAGGTTACTTTAAAATCACCTTAAAAATTACCATTAAAATTACCTTTAAAATTACCTTTTTAATTGCTTTAAAAGCGAGGTCCTGAGTTCGAAGCCGTTATTTAACGGATAAATTTTTTTAATTTTTTTTTTTAATTTTTCAAAAATTACCAAAAGGGATTCGATCCCCCGAACCTCTATCAAGGGGTAGTCTCATCAACCATTACACCATTTGATTGCTTTGATGAAAATTTAAAAATAATAGAATATTTTATCCCCATTTTTTTGATCTAAAATTAGATCTTTTTTATTAAAAACCTTAAATTTATATTTAAAGTAAATTTAAATTCACTTTAAATCTACTTTAAATCCTATTTAAAATTAATTTAAAATAAATTTTAAAGGTATTTTTAAATATCTTAAAAATTACCTTAAAAATTACCTTAAAAATTACCTTAAAAATCACCTTTAAAATTACCTTAAAAATCACCTTTAAAATTACCTTTAAAATCACCTTTAAAATAAATTTTTAAGCAATTTTTAAGCAAATTTTAAAGGCATTTTTAAATATCTTAAAAAATTACCTTAAAAATTACCTTAAAAATGAATTATTAAACGCGGCTTTAAATTCAATTTAAATTCAATTTAAATCAACTTTGCTTTAAATTTGCTTTAAAGGTGCATTTTTCTTTGCTGTGGAGTTACTCAGCACCTGTATTCATTGCCACAAGCAAATTTGGGAAAGGGAAAGGGTATTATTTGATTACAGAGGAGTTAATAAACAAACAGAAGACTTTGCATTGGACATACTCAAATCCACAAAGAACTGCAAATACTTCTCAGTAGTTGATGCTAAGTCAGGTTTCCATCTGTTACAAGTTAAAGAAGAACACATAAATTTCACAGCCTTCTCATTCAAAGGTAAACTTTATCAATTCCGTAGAGAACCTTTCGGTATGAAGAACAGCCCTGCCTACTTTAACAAATGGATACAATCGATCATTGAAGAGTTCAAGGACTTCGCGAGAGCATACGTAGACGACATCATTATCTTCTCAAAGACGTTAGATGACCATATTACTCACGTGAACACGGTTCAAGGATACTGTCAATTTTTATGGTCATGTGATACCAAGATGGTTCCAAACCAGTTATAGATAAGGTAGAAGCAATTTACAACCTACCAATTACCACTACTGTCACAGAAATAAGATCTTTTCTTGGAAGTTGTAACTACTTGAGGAGGTTCATTTCAAACTATTCCGAACTCACAGCCAGATTAACAGCTCTCACAGGTACTAGAACAACAAGAATCACAATCACAGACGAGAAATAAGAAGACATCAAACGGTTAAAGCAAGCAATCACTTCAGCCCGGTTCTAGCTAAACCCGACTTCACGAAATCATTTGATGTTTATATCGATGCAAGTGACATAGGTTCATGTTGCGTTATCATGCAAGATGTTGGTAATGGTAACATTAGGCCGATTCTTTACGAAAGTTGTCGATTCAACAAGTTCCAAAGAAATTCCTCGACAACCGATAGAGAGTTTTAATAATTACATTTAAAAGCACCTTATTAATACACAGCGAAGAAAAATCCACCTTTAAAGCAAATTTAAATTTAATTTAAAGCGAATTTAAAGTCCTGAATTAAAGCAATTAAAATACACATATATATTATTTTTTAATAATAAAACTTATTTTTAAAGGAAAAACTTTTATTGGGAAGAATTAGAAGCATTTAAGTAAAGTGCAGAATGATGAAATTGAAAAGCTTCTTGTGCATCTTTTCTCATTTTAGCCCTAGAGTCAAATTTTCTACTAAAATCATTTAATATTGTAATTAATCTCTTTATTAAAGGAACTGAATCTGGGTACCAGTGTTTCTCTTCACCTGTTTCACAAGAGTCAACAAACTCTTTTATTAAAATATTATTTTGATAATTTTCATAATTAATGTGGCTGAGAAAAAGAGAAAGTAAAGCAGGGGAAAACTATATTTCATAAAAAAAAAAAAAAAAAAAAAAAAAAAAAAAAAAAAAAATTATTTAATTATTTTGTAAATTTTGATTATATTAATTTATACACACAATTTCATTACCAAAAAATACTTGGCTATCGGAAATATAAACTTTAAGATTGTGGTTTTTTTCACCTTTTGAATAAATATTTTGACTGGTACAATCTTCGTTACTACCACCAGCTTGTTTAATTATTCCAGTAATAAAGTAATTTGAATAGGTTTCAAACCTATTTCACAGCGAAGAAAAATCCACCTTTAAAGCAAATTTAAATTTAATTTAAAGCGAATTTATAGTCCTAAATTAAAGCAATTTCTAAGGTAATTTTAAAGGTAATTTTTAAGGTTACTTTATAAGCACCTTAAAAATTACTTTTAAAATTACCTTAAAAATTAGCTTTTCAATCGCTTTAAAAGCGAGGTCCTGAGTTCGAAGCCGTTATTTAACGGTTACACCATTTGATTGCTTTGATGAAAATTTAAAAATGATAGAATATTTTATCCCATTTTTTTGATCTAAAATTAGATGTTTTTTATTAAAAACCTTAAATTTATATTTAAAGTAAATTTAAATTCACTTTAAATCTACTTTAAATCCTATTTAAAATTATTTTAAAATAAATTTTAAAGGCATTTTAAAATATCTTAAAAATTACCTTAAAAATCACCTTTATAATTACCTTAAAAATTACCTTTAAAATTGCTTAAAAATTTAATTTAAAGCAAATTTTAAAGGAATTTTTTAATATCTTAAAAATTACCTTAAAAATGAATTTTTTAAACGCTGCTTTAAATTCAATTTAAATCAAATTTAAATCAAATTTTGTTGTAGGGAATTTTCCATAAAATTTCACTACAGTACACAGCAAAGAAAAATGCACCTTTAAAGCCAATTTCAAGCAAATACAATTTAAATTTGCTTTAAATTGGCTTTAAATTTGCTTTTTAAAAAGGTAATTTTAAAGATATTTTTAAGGTCATTTAAAATTACATTAAAAATGACCTTTTAAATTTATTATAAAGCGGTTTTTAAATAATGTTTTAATCACTTTATAATAAATTTAAAAAAGTTATTTTTAATGTAATTTAAAATTACTTATCAATCCTTTTTTAAGCTTTTATTAATTATATTTTTAAAATACATTTTAAATGCATTTTAAATACATTTCAAATCAATTTTTACACTATTTATTTTAAATTTATTAAAAAAAAAAAAAAAAAAATAAGAAAATAAAAAAAAAAAAAAAAATTAAGAAAATTAAAAAAAAAAAAAACTAAAAAGATAACCAAATTAATTTTAATTCTTTATTTATTTGTTTCAGTGGCAATTGAATTCTATTATTATTATTTTTATTAATTAATAATAAATAAGTGTTTCAGTTGCCTTGGGTTTTATATTATTTTATTTTAAATTTTACTTCTCATTTCAAAAAGCGAAAAAATATCAAAAAAAAAAAAAAAAAAAAAAAATTTAATTATTTGTTTTGCATATTTATATTATAAGTATAAACATACATATAAAAAAAGATTTTTTATTTTTTATTTTTTATAATTAATAAACAATTAACGAGTGCACATGTATATTATTGCATTAGTGTAGTTTTACAATAAATTGGGCAGATTTTATAGTTTTTTTTTTTAATATTTTAAAAAGAAAAAGGTATAGACAGGGTCATAGGTTCCCCGTCATTTTTTGAAAATGGGGTATATCCCTCTAAATATAAAATTCTAAGTACTAAATCATATATCTACTTGCTATAATGCTAAAATTTGAATAAAATGAAAAAAAAAAAAAAAAAAAACGTAAAAACTCGAGGAAAAAAAAAAAAAAAAATATTATTTTTAATTTCCAGCCAGCAAACAAAATGAATTTAAATAACATATCATGCATTAATTGCAGAGAAAAATTAAAGAATTTTAAAAATATTATTATTCATTATATTATGCATAAAAATATATGTCCATTTTGTCTTGCATATTACCGTTCTTATAAACAATTTTATGATGTAAATGGACATTTCAACACCAAAAAATGTAAAAATGAACAAAATAAAATTATTACAAATAATCAAAAAAGAGATAGCTTTTATAAAAAATTAATGGATATTACTGGTGAAAAAATAAAATATCCAACAAATGATCCAGATGACCCATGTAAACATTTATGTAACCAAAACCAAGATGAAATTTTTTATCAAGAAAATAATGAAAATAATGAAAATAATCAAACAATTGATAATGAAGAAAATCATGATATAATTGGGTTGGTACATAGTGAAGATGAAAACAATGAAATTAGAATAGATGAAAATGAAGCAAACATTAATAATGAAAATAATGAAAATAATGAAAATGAAAATGCTCAAAACGAACCAATAAATAATAATCTAAATAATAATTTAGATAATGAAAAATCAAAAAAAAAATTAAATGAAACTGAAATTGAATTTTTAATGTTGGGAATTGAAAACTCAATAAGTTTAAAGCTACTTGAAAAATTTAAAAGTTTTATTGACAAAAATAAAACCAATTTAAATCAAATAAGATACACACCTCAATATATGGATAAATTATTTATGGAAGATTTTCAAATAAAAGGAGAAACATTTATAAATAAAAATTATGATCACTCAATTTTTTATTTTGAAATTAAAAAAGTATTAGAAACTTTATTAAATAAAAAGCAATTTTTTGAAAGAATAGATTTTGATACAGATTTTGAAACTGGAATTTATACAAATTATAAAAGTGGTCAACAATTTAAAGATTTAAAAAATAAAAATAAAAATAAAATTGTTTTACTTAGAATATTCACTGATAGTATGCAGTGTCAAAACAAGAAAGATTATACTATAATGCTGGATATAGAAAATTATATTGGAAATGAATTTAAAAATAATAAATTATTATTATTTGTAGTACCAAATGATTGGTTACTTAATTTTCATCAAACAATTAGGGCATTGTTTTCATCTTTTATTGGTAATGGCTTTAATTTAATTATTGAAAATGAACAAATAGATGTTGTACCGTTTGGACTGACAATGGATATTCCAGAATTTAGAGCATCGTGTAAACTTAATGGACATAATTCAAATGAATATGCATGTCACACATGTGACAAACCAAGAGATGGTTTATTTATTTGCAAATCAGGTACATTAAGAAAACAAGAAGATATTACAAATTTTCACTCCACCAAACCAAATTATGCTGAATTAAATGCTGATATAGAATTAAAAAAAGTATGGGAAAAAAAAGCAAAAGATATTGGTATCAAAGGTGTGGACAGAGGGTGGGTCGAACCTTTGTCCATTAATTATTTAAAAACACAACCAGACATATTACATAATATTTTATTAGGTGTCGCACAAAGATGTTTAAATTACATTTTTGATAAATATAAAAATAAAATTGCAAATTTTTTAAATAATTTAAAAAATGCAAAAATAATAGATAACAAACCAAAACCTTCAATTTCACTATTTGCAAATAAGACAAGGAAAGGAAGAGAGAATAGATCAATATTATATTACCTTTTAATATCAATTAAAAATCAAATATCAAATGATGATTTTTTAATTATGGAACAATTAGTAACTATATGTTTTAAATTATATAGTGACTCTTTTGATGAAAATGATTTAAATTCACTTCAAGTATTAATTGAATCGTTTAATGCAAAAGTAAATTTAATTACTGAAACAGAAATAATG
>NW_003102048.1:0-8929 GCF_000004695.1 Dictyostelium discoideum AX4
TTTTTTCATTTTCGGGCAGACTGAAAAAGCGAAAATGATTTCAATACATATTTTTTTAAAATGAATTCATCTGCAAATTTTATAGAACCAAATGGTAATGTACCTGATTTTGACCAATCACCAATCCAAAGAAGAACAAACAATAATATTTCTATCGGAGATGAATCATTTAATAATTTGTCAATAGGTAATGTATTAGGAAATGCAAATGTTCCAAACCCAATGGAAAACCAGAGAATAATAATTAGAAGAGTTCCAAGGCCAACTGTTCCACCAATCCAAGAAACAGTGCAAATAGCCACAAACCCACGTGTAACATACATATTGGAATACGAAAGTCTTCAGAAAGTTTGTCAAAGTAAATACTATTCAGATGGCGATGTATGTTACCAGATTAATAGTTTAAAAAAAAAAAAAAAAAAAAAAAAAAACTTACTTAATTTAAATAAATAGGTTTCAAATTTCTTTATTACTGGAATAATTAAACAAGCAGGTGGTAGTAACGAAGATTGTACCAGTCAAAATATTTTTGCAAGGTTAAAGTTTGTTGACTCTTGTAAAACAGGTGAAGAGAAACACTGGTACCCAGATTCAGTTCCTTTAATAAAGAGATTAATTTCAATATTAAATGATTTTAGTAGTAAATTTGACTCTAAGGCTAAAATGAGAAAAGATGCACAAGAAGCTTTTCAATTTCCTCATTCTGCACTTTACTTAAATTCTTCCCAATAAAAGTTTTAAAATAATTTTTAAAATTTAAAAATAAATTTTATTATTAAAAAATAATATATCTGTGTATTTTATTTTTCACATAAAATTTTATTTCATACTATAGTTTTAAAATAATTTTTAAATTTTTTTTATTTATTTTTGTAGCATTATTAATAAGGTGCTTTTAAATGTAAATATTAATAAACTTTAAAATTCAATTTTTAAGGAGCTTTAAAATGTAATTATTAATATAATTTTTAATCATATTTTTAAGTAATTTTAAAGAGCATTATAAAGTTAATTTTAAAGGGCATTTTAAACTTAATTTTAAAGAGAATTATAAAGGTAATTTTAAAGGTCATTTTAAAGGTAATTTTCAAGGTCATTTTAAAGTTAATTTTAAAGGTGATTTTAAAGGTAATTTTAAAGGTGATTTTAAAGGTGATTTTAAAGGTGATTTAAAAAATTGCTTTTAAATTAATTTTTAAGTGACTTTTTTATAGGACTTTAAATCCACTTTTAATTTAATTTAAAGTTGCTTTAAAGGTGTAATTTTCATCGCTGTGATAATATAAAACCCAAGGCAACTGAAACACTTATTTATGATTAATTAATAAAAATAATAATAATAGAATTCAATTGCCACTGAAACAAATAAATAAAGAATTAAAATTAATTTGGTTATCTTTTTAGTTTTTTTTTTTTTAATTTTCATAATTTTTTTTTTTTTTAATTTTCATAAAATTAAAAAGCATCACTAAAGCCAATTTAAAGCAAATTTAAATTGAATTTGCTTTAAATTGGCTTTAAAAATGCATTTTTCTTCGCTTTGTAACGTAAAAATTAGCATTTTAATCGCTTTAAAAGCGAGGTCCGGATTTCGAAGCCGTTATTTAACGGATAAATATTTTAAATTTTTTTTTTGAATTTTTGTAAACTATATTAGGAATAAAAATGAAAATAAAAATAAAAAAAAAATATTCTAAAAGAATTACAAACCTTTTTAAATGGCAATGTTCTTTTTTTTTATTGGCAATGGTTTATATATATATATATATTTTTTTTTTTAGATTTTCTAGATTTTCTAGATTTTACATATTATTCTTTATTGGACCTTTCTGTGAATAATTGAATTAATTCTGAACAAAAAAAGTTATTTTTAAAAAGATAGAGTTACCCCGATCAATCTTTTCGCGAATAATTTTTCATTTTTCATATTATTTTTTTTTTAAATTTTTTTCATTTATTCACAATTAAAATAAAAAATATAATAAATAAATAAATAAAATAAATAGTATTGACAAAAAAATCAAAAATACCGGGACTCAAATAAAGGATTTATTTTTTATATGTAGTTTTTTTTTTTTTAAGTTCTTTTTTTTTTTTCAAGTTTATTTTATTTTTATATTTTCTTTATTTCTCTATAAATACAACCAAATTTAAATATACGATAGGTCTTAACAAATATTGTTTAATATTATTTAAAATTTTTGTTTTAAATAATGTGTTTTATTAAAAAAAAAAAAAAAAAAAACATATGAAAAGTGAAAAATTTTTCAAAAATAAAAAATTTTTTTTCGAAATAACTGGATTTATTCCGGGATAACTCGATCTTTTTCAAAATAACTTTATATAGAATTAATTCAATTATCCACTGATAGGTTCATTTTAATAATGAATTAATTCTAATTTTTTTTTTTTTTTTTATAATTATTATTCGTATTTCTATAATTAAAAACATGAATTTTATTATTCTTATTATATAATTAATTTTTTAATGATTTCATATTTTATTTTTGTTATTAATACTGTTTAATTTTATACGACTTGAATGAAAAGTGTTTTGTGAATTATAAATTTTTTTTTTTATTTTTCTTTTTTTTTCAATTATTTTAATTTTTTTCAATTTTTTAAAATATATATTTTTTTTTTTTTGGCTAATAATTCCTTTCTTGAAAATTTTAACTTTTTTTGGTTTTTGAGGGGAGTCATGTTTTAGGGATCTTAGGATGATCTGTTTGTTATGTTGAATTTTGATTGGAGACAACATGGGTACAATGACATTATCTGGATGGTTTGAAAGTGTTTGAGTGACAATTGCTTGTGTATTTGATGGTGTCTGAGTGACAATTGCTGGTGGATTTGATGGTGCTTGAATAACAATGGTTGGTGTATATGATGGTGCTTGAGTAACAATGGTTGGTGGATTTGATGGTGCTATGGTAACAATGGTTGGTGGATTTGATGGTGTTTGAGAGACAATATCTGGTGGATTTAAAGTCTGAACAAAAGATGATGATGTGTTTGAAGTTGGTGGTTGTTGCAAAGCATTTGTCAAATGATGAATATTGGATATATGTTCAATAGATGACACAAGTTGACGAGCAACATTCAAAGAAGGATTACAGGTAACAGATTTTTAAATAACATATTGGGGTATAGTAAGTAAACCTAATTCTTTCCTTAATTAACTTTTAAAGGATCATCTGGAATTGCGATTGCATTAAAATTGTAATTAGTAAGATCATACCCAATTTTCTTTGTAAAAGATAATAATATCTCAACAACTTTTCTATGGTTTGATAGGTACAAATTTGATGTAAAAGAAGTTAAATCGTTTGAATCATTTGAATCATTTGAATCATCTAAATCATTGTACTGTGGTAAAATCATGGGTTCTTTCCTTTGCTTGATTATAATGAACTAATTTATTTGGTCCAAGACATATCGGTTTTTTGTTTGTTATTAATAACATCCTCTAGAAATTGTATCCTATAGGTTTTTTATTGTTTTGATCATCATTATGTATTTCAATAATCTTGTTCTTTACCAATGTTTTCTTTTTATTTAATGTTTCTAATAAAAACACTGTATCACCAATTTTAAATTGTTTTTTTGTTGATTTTGATGACCAATTGTTTTTATATTTTTCAATATTTTTAAGAATAATTTCTTGTCTTTGTTTATATGATATATCTGGTATACTAACTAACATTTTTCTTCTATATTTACATGAAATCCATTATCTAATGTAGCTGTTTGAAATAATAATAATAACTGCATTTGCATTATTTGACCCTTCAATTATTATTGTTAAAATTTCGATTTTACAAAATTATAATTTAAATGTTAGAGTAAGTTTTTTTTTTAAAAAAAAAAAAAATAATAATAATTAATATAAATAACAAAAAAAAAAAAAAAAAAAAGAAATAATAAAAAGTTATCTAATTTTCATTTTTTATTTTTTTTTTATAATTTCAAAAAAAAAAAAAAAAGAGATGGGAAACAATTTATAAAAAAAATTTTTCCGATTGCTTGACAAGGTGACATGTCGATATCTCTGTGTTTTCTATAATTATATACTTCCAAGGCTAATTCTAAATAAGAGCAAATTGTTTGAGTTTTACATATATTTTCACTGTCATTACATTAGGTAAATAAATGATAGTAATTTAAAAAATATAGGGTGTATATTAGAAGAGGGTACTTACTCTTCCTTATGAAAAAGTAGTCCAATACCACGCCAAAAACCTAGCTGCTCAAAGGCTACAATCCGCCCAGCAAGTCAACCTCCATACCACCAAAAGACTATTTGAAGATACTGACGATCTCACTCAATCCCTCAAGCAAACATTAACAAAGAAGCGTAAGGAGCTAGACCAAGCACTCAACCACACCCAAAAAGAACTACAGGAGCTAAGAAAATCACATGATAGTACGCAGAAAATGGCACAAAAGATCACTTAGAGATGTACTCTTAATGAAGAACTCGCCAAAGAGCTCCTTAACTAAACCAAGCACAATAAATATACCATCGAAAGGATTATACCCGCTAGGCTAGATGCGCCAGCAACGCCTCAAAGAGGTTACTCAACAAATAAAACACGCACAAGCAAAACAGATCGAAGTAACAAAGGGAATTCAAGAATGATCCCAGCAAATAAAACAGCTTCAAGCCCAAATTGATGGAATAAACAAGCAATACCAGCCTGCTAGTCAAACTAGGCCGCTAGAAGAAGTGGAGCGTGAGCAGCAAGCACTTGAAGCGAAACTACAGCAACTCCTCAACGATTTTAGGACAAAAAAAACACAGCTTGAGCAAGCCCAGAACCTAGCTCAAAAGGCCCAAGCAGATTTAGGGCAAGAAATAGCGCAAGAAAAAGCCAAACAAGAGCAATTGGAGGCGATCGAGAAAGAGCTAAAGGAACGCATTGAAGAAGGTAAAGTACTCAATGAGCAGGAACAAGAAGCTTGATTGATCAACAGCGCACCCCCAGCTGTTCATAGATCTCAAAGCGCCCGAAGTACCGCATTGACTGAAAAAAAGAAAAGCTCTCTTGCATCGAAGAAAAGACGATCCGAGGCAGCTAGCCCATATGCGGCAACAGCAGCACCTTAACCTCAAAGAGAGGATGATCGCGCTTCAAAATGCACAAACCATGCGTGAGCAAGCAGCTAGAAGAAAGGTAGAGTTTACTAACTCTAACGCTTCTTGCTGTAAAACAAGAAGTACACCAATCGCAGCAAACATGAGAGCAAGAAAACAAACGCATCATCGAAGAGAATATTCAGGGTATAGAAGCGCTCACCAAAGAGCCCCACCAGGATAAAGAAAGGGAGAGCAGAAGAGACCAAGAAGATGTAAAAAATACAAAGAGAAAACAGGAGTGGGAAAACAGGGCATGGTATGTAAATTATGGGATTGGGTCAAAGAAAATCCCATTACCGCAACTATTGTAGGGATTCTGGCTGTGGGTGCATTGGTGTGTCTGGTTTCTTATGTGGCCCTACCATTATTAAAAAGCAGCATCGCGTCAACGGGAGCTGGTGGCTTTTTTTGGTGGTTGTTTTCAAACAAAACCCGGCTTATCTGTCTTTGGCTCATTTGCTGGTAGATGGTTAAACAATAATCTACAACGGATTAATAATTGGGGCAATGGAAAAGGCTGGAAAACAAATGATGAGCTAAAAGCACCTTCCAAGAAAGAATTTTAGCATCTAAAAACCAACTTGGATAGGAACTCCAAGGGATACAACGTGATCTGCAAGAGGCGAAAAGAAAGTAAATAGAGGAACGTGAAAAGGAAGCAGAAAAACCCGAGCAAGAGCAGGAAGAAGTTTCAGGGTAATAGTTAAACATCCTCGCTCAGCAATTCAATGCTACTTCTATGCAGCATGAGCCAATGCAAAACGTGACTAATCTGACCAAGCAGGCACAGGAATTGCTAAAACAATGGGATACAAATACGATGACCCTTCTCTATTCATGCAAAGCAGTGTTTTGCTAGATCAGATGGATCAGCAGATAGCGCAAGTGGAGGAAGCTAAAGAAGAGGTCTTTTCTGGTGAATTTAAAGGGAATTTACCAAATCAGAAAAGCGGCCCCGCAATCTCAACTCGATACACTCATACAAGCCAAAGAGCAGCTATATCAAAGATCATTCGAGATACGCAACAAGAAGCCATGGTATTTGAGCAAGACTTTGAAAAAATAACAAAGAAGCTCCATGATTTCTTATCCAGTCATGAGTACGTCCAAGAAGAATTTAAACCAACTACAACTGAGCAGCATGAACCTATCCTCACTAGACCTACCATCGACTTGACAAACTCCCTCTCCCTAAGGCTTTAGAAGAAACAATTATGCTGCTTGCCGAAAAGATGAGCTATAATGGTTTAAAATTGGATTTTAAACAAGCCAAGCAATTTGAATTTCCCAAATATTTAAGATAATTTTTTAGAATGTTCTAGAACATGAGAAGAATAAAAAATTTTCGAAAGAAAAGTAAAAATTTCGAACCGGCACAATGACGCGATCATTGCGCAAGGTCGAAAAACTGAAAAATTCCGAACCGACACTATGCACAAAGTTGTGAAGGGTCGAAAACTCTTATTTTTTTGAGTTTTGCGAAATTTTTAAGAAAATAAAAACGTATAAATAGTGGCACTAAAAACTAAAAACAATTTGATTTATGGAATTCCGACTAAGGGCGGGTGGGATGGGACTAATATATATATATATATTTAATATAAAATATAATTTAATAAATTAAATGATTCTTTTATCGTAGAAGGTATCTACAGTATCATTTGATTTCCAACGACCCATCTTCTTGACAACATGGAACGGAACGTTATTGGACAACAGCAGAGAAGCCATAGCGGAACGGGTAGAGTGAGATTTGAACTTGACAATATCAATGCCTGACTTTGAGAGCGTTGATAATACAATTGAGTTAATATCATTAACTTGGAGCGGTTCACCCTCATTCTTAATAAAGACAGAGTCACCCGAATGGGGCTTTCTTCTTCCTTTTGAGGTTCTAAGGTATGTTGCAAGGTGGCGAACAGGGCATACTTGAGAGTTTGTATCATCTATCGAAGTTAATTCTAAGATTGAAACAACACCACTTCTTTGTTCTTTAGCATTAATAACTGGACCTTTGATTGAGTCAGGAGTAATAATGAGACCTTTGAACGACCACTTCACCAAGTCTGATGATCTTGGTAAACCAAACATTTTACAGAGTACAAGTGTCTTGTTTAATAGTGCAGTGTATGTGTACTTAGGGATGACTTTTATAGTAGATAAGTGCTTGAATACTTGGTTTGCATCCCATATCTCTTTATACTTTGCTGATGAAGGACGCAACTTGTGAATACCAGTCATAATTCTTGTGATGAATGGATCATTAACAATATCAGTTTGATTCTTAAGGAGTAACAACTGATTCAACATAGATCGATGACCATTAATTGTTGAGAAGGCTAACGGAGGTTGTGCTTGAACAGATGTGTAAGATAATCCATGAAAACAACTAAGGTAATGTTTGCTGGATTCAAAGAGTTTAAAGTACAGAAATTGCGGAATCTTGTATAACTGGAGCTATATACTTTGAGAGTTGAAGGTTCCCATGACTTCATTAACAGCTCAGCTGTTTTTGTATTTGTTGTACGAGCGAAGGACATTACATGAGATTGGAAAGTTGAATAATCCCGAGCTTCCAACGTTGTTGAATCTGGATTGGTATCGACTCTACTGATTGTTTGGTCAATACTTCTTGGAATGTTCCCAGTACTTGAGGAAACATGTGGCGATGATGACGAGGAACTTGAGCTTGAATCATCGGATACCAAGTTGCTGATCTCCAGATTGGGAAGATCAGTATTATAGAAACCTTCTTCGAACTGGATGAGTTCATCTTCTCCAGGATAGAAGGCAAAAGAATGGGTGGTGGAAAGGCCAAACATTGCTTCCATTGACTCTAATCGAGGTGGAGTGCATTCATTCTGATTGTTGAGTAGTTGTTCGTTTGATGGTTGAGGTGAGATGCGAACAGATCCATCTGTATTTGACCGAAGTGAAGTTGGATGCGATTGAACACTTCCTTCTTCAGTTCCCAGTTGTAACTCTTGATTACTCTGGACGATGATTTGTGATTCATCTCTGAAAGACGGCTGAGGTGGTCGGCTTTTACATTGAATCCTGGAATATGCTCTCCAATCAAGTTCACTTTCTTTTTGAGGCATTGTTTCCATAGTTGTTCGAACAGAACTGAGAGATCTTGTATTTGACCACCCTGCCGATTGATGTAAGAGAGAGTGGCAGTGTTGTCGGTTTGAATCTTCAGCTTGCAGTTGTTCAGTTTCCGACATAGCGCTTGATAGGCCATTAGCAGTGCGAGCATTTCTCGACGATTTGATGACATGTTTGATTGAGTTGTTGACCACTGGAATGACCAAGTTTTGATTACCTTGTTTCCTTTCTTGAGAGTGGCACCTGCACCCGATTCCGAGGCATCGGTTGTAAGAACATAGTCGTAACTTGGAAACAGACTGATTTCTTTTCCATTCCATTGGTTTAGAACTGTTAACCAATGTGAAATCTCTGACTTGACCTCTTGAGGAATGGGGGACGATTGATCCCAATCTCCATTGGCTAGAGTCAGACACTGAGAGTGAAACTTGTTTGTTCGACGAGTGTAAAGTCTGAATGGGATGACTGCATCTTTCAGTGCAATTAGCTTTCCTTTTAAACCAGCAAGCTTTCTTGGGGAGCAACAATCTAGTTTTAAAAAGTTTCTTATTTCTTTGATGACACTTTTCTTCTTTTCTTTGGGAACAAGAAGCTTCATTGATACCGAATCGATTTGTAATCCGAGAAACGTAATTGATTGAGTTGGTTCGAGAACGCTCTTTTCTAGGTTTAACTTGAGTA
>NW_003102047.1:0-2617 GCF_000004695.1 Dictyostelium discoideum AX4
TTTTTATTTTTATTTTTTAAATCTTTAAATTGTTGACCACTTTTATAATTTGTATAAATTCCAGTTTCAAAATCTGTATCAAAATCTATTCTTTCAAAAAATTGCTTTTTATTTAATAAAGTTTCTAATACTTTTTTAATTTCAAAATAAAAAATTGAGTGATCATAATTTTTATTTATAAATGTTTCTCCTTTTATTTGAAAATCTTCCATAAATAATTTATCCATATATTGAGGAGAGAATCTTATTTGATTTAAATTGGTTTTATTTTTGTCAATAAAACTTTTAAATTTTTCAAGTAGCTTTAAACTTATTGAGTTTTCAATTCCCAACATTAAAAATTCAATTTCAGTTTCATTTAATTTTTTTTTTAAAGCAATTAATAAAAGCTTAAAAAAGGATTGATAAGTAATTTTAAATTACATTAAAAATAACTTTTTTAAATTTATTATAAAGAGATTAAAACATTATTTAAAAACTGCTTTATAATAAATTTAAAAGGACATTTTTAATGAAATTTTAAATGACCTTAAAAATATCTTTAAAATTACCTTTTTAAAAAGCAAATTTAAAGCCAATTTAAAGCAAATTTAAACTGTATTTGCTTGAAATAGGCTTTAAAGGTGCATTTTTCTTTGCTGTGTATATATTATGAATAACATTTATTTATTTGAATTTCCGAAATATCTAAGATAATTTTTTAGAATGTTCTAGAACATTCGAAGAATAAAAAATTTTCGAAAGAAAAGTAAAAATTTCGAACCGGCACAATGATGCGATCATTGAGCAAGGTCGAAAAACATAAAAATTAAATAGAAACCTTTGATTTAAGAATGAAATCAATGGAAGATCAAATCAACAACCTTTCCTTAGCCTTTACAAGATTCATGAAAGAACCAATGTTCTATTCTAATAAAAATTCACGTAGCCAACCTTCTCATGATAACTCTGACACTGAGAATGAACAAAGTGAAGATGAATCAAGTAACAATTTCGATGTTTCAACCGATTATCAATTATCCGATACCTTACTTGGTCAGTACAAACATATGGTAAACAATCAAGGTTTACTCGTAGAAGAAGAATGTATCCTCAAGAAAGATGAGATATCCGAATTGAATAAAGTATTCAACTTTCCATCTAACTTCCAAGTGAATGTCGCTCCATTTATTACACCTGAAGGTAATTCTGTATCATCCAACTTCAAAAACAATGATACTGACTTGTTGATTGTCGAAAAGAGAATCAACGATAGCTTGAAACCTTTGATTCTCTTTTTTTTATAAATTTTTTGATATTTATTAACAATTAGAATAAAAAATATATATAAAAAATAAATAAAATAAAAGAATGATTTACATACTAAATTTTAATTCTACGATAAGTCTTAACAAATATTGTTTAATATTATATAAAATTTTTGTTTTAAATAATGCGTTTTATTAAAAAAAAAAAAAAAAAAAAACATATGAAAAGTGAAAATTTTTTCAAAAAAAAAAAAAACTTTTTTTCGAAACAACTCGGCTTATTCCCAAATAACTCCATCTTTTTTAAAAATAACTTTATTTATTCAGAATTAATTCAATTATTCACTGATAGGTCCATTGTAGTATTTCATTTTAATTTTAAATCTTATAATTTTTTTTTTTTTTTCATTATTTTTTTTCACTTGAAAAGGTGTAAATATAGAAGTAGAAGATATTGTATTATTGATTGAAAATTGAACCACTTTTAAGTACAATGTCCAGGAACTATTATGAATATTATTAATATCAGTCATATCAAGCTCTGGATTTTCAGAGGTTTGGCTTGTAATAAAGTTTTACGTAAAGCGTTTGCTAAGACTCTAACTTATATCTCTGCTTGACCGTCGCCTGATGATGATAGGGTAAGCATGTGTGATGTTTGACATTATTATTAATTAAGAACTTGGACCATGAGTTACTTGAGAATAACGGATCATTATCTGAAATAATTACGGATGGAAATCTAAATGTAAACATAACTTGATCTTGTGACAATGGAAAAATATCTTTTGAATTAGTAGATGATGGAATTGGTATGAGTACGACATATTTGGATAATCGGTCAACTACAATTAATATTCTATTAAAGTTCAATTTGATTAATTGTACATTTGTTCAAACTTGAAAGGAAATCCATGCTAATTTCACTAAAACATCTTGATGGTGAAAGAGGTGATAGTAATCCAATTTGATGTTTCCTTGAATCGGAGGCACAAATACATATTTTATAATTACTACAATAATCTTTGATATCAGCAATCACTCCTTTTCAAAAGAAGTTTCTTTTTATTTAATCAATGGTTTTGAAACTACTTCAATGACCTGCTAGTGCTGAATCATGATGTATGGAAATTACTTGATTAATTACAAAAGTCTCTAATGGTATTATTACAATAATATTTTCATTATCTTTTAAGCATTGATCTAATGGATAAGTGTTTAATTGTTGATATTGGTTAGTAACTTTTTGAAGTTTGATAAATTTCCGCAAGAAAAAATTCAAAAAATGAAAAAAAAAAAAAAAAATTGTTAAAAATGTTTTTTTCGATATTATAATAATATGAAGTTTGATCTTGGAAAAATTAATTTAT
>NW_003102046.1:0-3280 GCF_000004695.1 Dictyostelium discoideum AX4
GATATATTAATCAGTGGTGTTCTTTTCCTAGATTCGTAATCTGCTATCTTTCACAGAGGCATTGGTTTATTTCAGTTGCTCCAATTCAAATGTTAGAAGAACTTTACACTATGAGTAAATCTTCAAAATATTCAAATCAAGTACTTTTTTCAAGTGGTAAAGAAGAATATTTATCAAGTTTTAATAACTTTATATCTCAAAGATTTGATGATTTTAAAATTATACTTCAAGAAGTTTCATCATTTAATGATAATAATAATAATAATAATGAATTACAACTATTTAAAAATTTAAAAATTGATTCAAATTTATTAATGAAATATACAGATACTATAATTACTTTAATTTCAGAGAAAAAACAAAATTTAATTGATAATGATGATAATCAATTTAATGATGAAGTCTTGGGAACCATCAACTCTCAAAGTATATAGCTCCAGTTATACAAGATTCCGCAATTTCTGTACTTTGAACTCTTTGAATCCAGCAAACATTACCTTAGTTGTTTTCATGGATTATCTTACACATCTTTTCAAGCACAAACCTCCGTTAGCCTTCTCAACAATTAACGGTCATAGCTCTATGTTGAATCAGTTGTTGCTCCTTAGGAATCAAACTGATATTGTTAATGATCCATTCATTACAAGAATTATAACTGGTATTCACAAGTTACGTCCTTCATCAGCAAAGTATAAAGAGATATGGGATGCAAATCAAGTATTCAAGCACTTATCTACTATCAAAGTCATCCCCAAGTTCACATACACTGCGCTATTAAACAAGACACTTGTTCTCTGTAAAATGTTTGGTTTAGCAAGATCATAAGACTTGGTGAAGTGGTCGTTCAAAGGTCTCATTATTACTACTGACTCAATCAAAGGTCCAGTTATTAATGCTAAAGAACAAAGAAGTGGTGTTGTTTCAATCTTATAATTAACTTCGTTAGATGATACAAACTCCCAAGTATGTCCTGTTCGCCTCCTTGCAACATACCTTAGAGCCTCTAAAGGAAGAAGAAAGCCCCATTCGGGTGACTCTGTCTTTGTTAAGAATGAGGGTGAACCTCTGGAAGTTAATGATATTAATTCAATTGTATTATCAACACTCTCAAGCTCCGGTATTGATACTAGCAAGTTCAAATCTCACTCTACCCGTTCAGCTATGGCTTCTCTGTGCTGTTGTCCAATAATGTTCCTTTCCACGTTGTCAATAAGATGAGTCGCTGGAAATCAAACGATACTGTAGATACCTTCTACGATAAAAGAATCATTGGTGAAAAATCTGGTGCCACTATTTATACGTTTTTATTTTCTTAAAAATTTCGCAAAACTCATAAAAATAAGTGTTTTCGACCCTTCACAACTTTCTGCACTGTGTCGGTTCGGAATTTTTATGTTTTTCGACCTTGCGCAATGATCGAAGACAGGGGCCTCACGCATGCTAACCAAAGCAAAAGCTTTATTAAGTAAAATAAAAATACTGTTCGATATTATACGAACGAGCCTTCGTAAACGACGCATGTCTGTGATTATAGCAAACACGGACTCCCTTAACTGGGAGCCTTACTATGCCCCCATACGTTTTTCAACTATACACTATCTCTGTATAATACTCACTTATTAAAGGAATACCCATGCAAACACTCATTTTAAACTGGAAGGCGATTCAGTCGACCGACCAAGGTTTACACCCGAGAGCAAAACCAATGACTTGACTATAAACAGGACATTGTCGGTGAATTATTTGAACCAACTGATATCCACCCTGATATCACGTGGACTGTACTAGATTACAGTCATCGCGACTATACAGGCGATATCTATTACGATCTCTTTGCCTTTAAAGGTGACGATGATGTAGGTGACGAAGAGAGTCAGTTAGAGACTCTGTTATACCTCACTACACCAACTGAGATAGATTTTAACTTATTGGCGTTTGGGGCAATTTCAGTAATTGACGATGGTGAAGGGGATTGACATTCTTAGTAGATGGTATGGCAATCGTGGAATTACGGTTTACTGTAGAATCAACCTGTTGTAGAATCATATATACTGACACAACGGTCATTGGACTTTATACAGAACAGGGTCAGGGGTGTTTATGACAGTCTTTGAGTTTGCGAAATTTATATTATCATATATATATATTATGAATAACATTTATTTATTTGAATTTCCCAAATATTTAAGATAATTTTTTAGAATGTTCTAGAACATGAGAAGAATAAAAAAATTTCGAAAGAAAAGTAAAAATTTCGAACCGGCACAATGACGCGATCATTGCACAAGGTCGAAAAACTTAAAAATTCCGAACCGACACTATGCACAAAGTTGTGAAGGGTCGAAAATACTTATTTTTTTGAGTTTTGCGAAATTTTTAAGAAAATTAAAAATTTAATTTATTAAATTATATTTTATATTAAATATATATATATATATTATGAATAACATTTATTTATTTGAATTTCCCAAATATTTAAGATAATTTTTTAGAATGTTCTAGAACATGAGAAGAATAAAAAATTTTCGAAAGAAAAGTAAAAATTTCGAACCGGCACAATGACGCGATCATTGTCTAAGGTCGAAAAACTGAAAAATTCCGAACCGACACTATGCACAAAGTTGTGAAGGGTCGAAAACTCGTATTTTTTTGAGTTTTGTGAAATTTTTAAGAAAATAAAAACGTATAAATAGTGGCACTAAAAAACTAAAACAATTTGATTTATGGAATTCCGACTTAGGGCGGGTGGGATGGGACTAATATATATATATATAATATAAAAATAATTTAATAAATTAAATTTTTAATTTATATTATCATATATATATATATATATATATATTATGAAATTTGGACGACAGTATTTAAGAAACCACCAGATTTTTCACCAATGATTCTTTTATCGTAGAAGGTATCTACAGTATCATTTGATTTCCAACGACCCATCTTCTTGACAACGTGGAACGGAACGTTATTTGACAACAGCAGAGAAGCCATAGCGGAACGGGTAGAGTGAGATTTGAACTTGACAATATCAATACCTGACTTTGAGAGTGTTGATAGTACAATTGAGTTCCTCTCATTAACTTAGAGAGGTTCCCCCTCATTCTTAATAAAGACAGAGTCACCCGAATGGGGCTTTCTTCCTCCTTTAGAGGCTCTAAGGTATGTTACAAGGTGGCGAACAGGGCATACTTGAGAGTTGGTATCATCTAATGATGATAATTCTAAGATTGAAACAACACCACTTCTTTGTTCTTTAGCATTGATAACGTGGCCC
>NW_003102061.1:0-11086 GCF_000004695.1 Dictyostelium discoideum AX4
ATATCATACTATATATGTGTAAAGCAGTTCATCTTCTTCATCGTTAATTAATTCTTTACTAGAATTTAATATCTTTGGACGATTGAATATGTTTACAGTATAGTTTTTATCTTGAACATTTGTTAACTCTGTTGGAGTATTAAATTCAATCTTCTGTGGTTTATACTTCATCTCTGATTCAACAGCTTTTGGAATTGGAACGGTTGTATCAGGAACTAGTTTTATACCATATGAGTCTTTGACGTATTCTTTAAGTTTGTTGATGTTTTTATGAACATCATGTTGCTGGCTTTGTTGATGTAACTGTTTAACAATGTTTTGATTATAAAAAGAGTTAAGAGTATAAAGTGAATCTTTGTTCACTGGGTAATCATTATCCTCAAGGTGATGATATTGTGAAATTTTATAATTTTTATTTAAAATCTTTGACTTGGACTCATCACCTTCATCGAGTCATTGTTGCTTTTTGGCTGATGGACCTGGATTGGCTTTGGCATCGACCGGATCAATTCTACATGTAGATGTGGAGTGATTTGATTTACCACAATTGAGACAGTAGCCTTTGCTCTGACGGTAAACGATGAAACTGCTTCTTATCTTTTTGAGGTCTACCTTAGAGTCTTTTCTTATTTCAGGTAATATTGCAGCTCTAATCTTATCAGCTTGAGCATCAAAGGAATTCCTGTTATTGAGAGTTATGATTTGGAGTAGCATGATTCTTTTTTAATGGAAACTTCTCATCATTATTCGATGCGGAATCGGAAGGTCTTCTTCTCGAGAACTTATCAGCATTGTTAAGAACCAACTCGGTGATGGTTTCACGACATTCGGTGATATCGGTTTGAGTGTTGAGTTTGATTGCAATATCAGTTTGTAACCAGTCTGGTACAACCATCTTTAACAAAGCAAGGATATTATTATCTAAAATTGATCTTAGATACTCTAATTGAACTTCAGCAGTACCATGGATGAGATACACCGGATTAATTACATTGTGGTAACTCATAATGGCTTCGATGTTTTTTATAACATCTTGGGCTGAGTAGCAATTACGATGGTTAATAGCTTCGACTACTTTAGTGTTGGCAGCTTCGTAGTCAGTTTTGAATGGAACCAAAGTCTTGGATCTAAAGTTACGGTGTATAAGCTTCTTCCAATGTTTCACCTTCAATTTTATCGTTGTTCTTAACTGATTCATTGTGGGTAGGTTGAAGCAATTGAAATAATTCATTTGATGCAGCACCATTGTCCATAAGTGGTCTTCAAGGTTGGTTCAACACCATTCTGGGAGCAGTGGATGGTAGAAGAGATTCATGAGAGAGTGACAGCAGGTGGCAGCATTTTTTAAAGCGTCAATGGTTTTAGCTTCAATGGAATTGGTCTTTGATTTCTTTGGCACTTTCTCTCTGACTTCGACGTCGGATACATCAGTGCTTTCAGTTGAATAAATTTCATCATCAACTTCAGTGGGACGAAGAGTCTTTTTTGATTTTACTTGAACAGTAATAGCATCATCGGAGGCGGTTGTCACTTCAGCGGCACGTTTGGCGGTGGAAGACACTTTGGCTTTACGGATGGCTTTCTTTGAAGGAGTAGTAGTTGATGACATGACTTTCACCAACAATTATATATAAAATTTATTAAATATAATTTAATTTTATAATTTAATTTTTTAATTTAATTTACATAATTTAATTATATAATTTAATTTAATTTATTTAATTTAATTTAATTTAATTTTTAATTAAATAATTAAATATAAGTATTAATATATGTTAACTGTTATTCCACTAATATATTTTTATTGTGGTGTCTTTATATTATTTAATTGATAATAAATATTATCTTAAATTATTTTAATTATAACAATGCATCAATATAACTGTTATTCCACTAATAATTTATATTGTGGTGTCTTTATTTAACTGTTATTCCACTAATAATTTATATTGTGGTGTCTTTTTTAACTGTTATTCCACTAATAATTTATATTGTGGTGTCTTTATTTAACTGTTATTCCACTAATAATTTATATTGTGGTGTCTTTGTATTTGAGCATTATTATTAAATTAATTGATACAATCTTGTTTTATATTACTTTATAAAAGATGCATGTTTACAATGTGAGTAGGAAGTGTCGTTGTACCGCCTAAGCAGTACAGCGTTAATCTTGCAAACAGAAGGGCCATTGTAATGCATTTTTATTTTGTTTTAAATACTACTGTTATTCCTCTAATCTGAAGAGTCGACTTCTTCATCATGAGGTGTCATTGTATACGAAATATAAGGATTGTATCTAATTATTTGTTTTAATGTATTTGTTTTATGTTAAAATTAGAAAAAAAAAGTGTAAAAGTCACTCACACTAATCTTCAATCCATTGTTCAATCTTTAATCAAACAGTCCAATCTTTAAAGTAATGTTTTTTAATATGAAGGATAGAAAGAGTGAAAGACTAATATAATAAAAGTAAACATACATAAAAGAGATAATTAAAAGTAAGGGCGTTATGAAAACTAAACCAAAAATCAGAATTTTTATTATTTTTTTTAAATTTTAATTTAATTTTATTTTATTTAATTTAATTTTTTATTGTTCAACTGAAAAAATAAAAAATTAAAAAAATAAAAATTAAAATTTAATGAAATATTTTTACATGGAGATGCGCGAATTTGTTACGTTGTTGAGCTCATACTAACTTTAAATTAATTTAGTTTTGAGTCTCTAACAACTATAAAAAGAAACTAGGTTTCTAATTCAAACTCAGTAATAAATATATACAAATAATAAAAACACGATAGGGCTACTGTCATCAATTAAATATATGTGTACATTTATTTCTTAAATAATTAATTTTAATAATAATAAAATAAATAAATTCAGTAATAATAAAACAATAATTAAATTAATAATATAAATAACCAAATTTTATTAAAAAATTTTTTTTAAAGAATGTCAACTAATAATAATAATAATAATAATAATAATAATAACAATAATAATAATGAAGATATTGATAACGATGAATTTCAACAACAGGATAGTGAGGAACAACAACAACAACCACAGGTATCAACATTCAATGAACAGCAACGTCAAATAAGGGAACAGCAGCAGGTAATAGATAAACAAAATCAACTTCTTCAACAACACATTCAATTAATAAATCAACAATCTAATAACAAAATATAAAGAGATATGGGATGCAAATCAAGTATTTAAGCACTTATCTACTATCAAAGTCATCCCCAAGTACACATACACTGCACTATTAAACAAGACACTTGTACTCTGTAAAATGTTTGGTTTAGCATATCATCAGACTTGGTGAAGTGGTCTTTCAAAGGTCTCATTATTACTCCTGACTCAATCAAAGGTCCAGTTATTAATTGTAATATCAACACTCTCAAAGTCAGGCATTGATATTGTCAAGTTCAAATCTCACTCTACCCGTTTCGCTATGGCTTCTCTGCTGTTGTCCAATAACGTTCTGTTTCACGTTGTCAGAAGATGGATCGTTGGAAATAAAATGATACTGTAGAGACCTTCTCCGAAAAAAGAATCATTGGTGAAAAATCTGGTGGTTTCTTAAATACTGTCGTCCAAATTTCATAATATATATATATATATGATAATATAAATTAAAAATTTAATTTATTAAATTATATTTTATATTAAATATATATATATATTAGTCCCATCCCACCCGCCCTTAGTCGGAATTCCATAAATCATATTGTTTTAGTTTTTAGTGCCACTATTTATACGTTTTTATTTTCTTAAAAATTTCGCAAAACTCAAAAAAATAAGTGTTTTCGACCCTTCACAAATTTCGTGCATAGTGTCGGTTCGGAATTTTTATGTTTTTGGACCTTGTGCAATGATAGCGTCATTGTGCCGGTTCGAAATTTTTACTTTTCTTTCGAAAATTTTTTATTCTTCGAATGTTCTAGAACATTCTAAAAAATTATCTTAAATATTTGGGAAATTCAAATAAATAAATGTTATTCATAATATATATATATAATTAATATAAATTCGTTTTTCAATAATCAACAGTAGTCTCTGATTTCACGGGAAACTTCTCATCTTTTTCAGATCTGAATCACTTATTAATTCCGGCAATATTGCATCTATAATCTGATCAGCTTGAGCATTTAATGAATTCCTACAATGAGGGTTATTTGGAACATCATGATTCTTTTTCATTGGAAACTTCTCAGCAGTATTAGATGCCGAATCTGAAGGTCTTCTTCTTGATAACTTGTCAGCATTGTTAAGGACAGTCTGGTAAAACCATCTTTAGCAAAGAAAGGTTACTACTATCTAAAATTGATCTTATATACTCTAATTAAACATCAGCTGTATCATGGATGAGATACACCTGATTAACTAACTCATAATGGATTCGATGTTTTTTAGGACGAGTAGCAGTTACGATTGCTAATAGCGTCCACTTCTTTAATGTTGGCAGCTTCGTAGTTTTGACATGGACCAAAGTTTAAAGTTAAAGTGGATAAGCTTCTTCAAAGTTTTACCTTCAATTTTATCGTTGTTATTAACTTAAAAATCAAAAAGTTTAAACCTCGTCATCTGGATTGGCTAAAACAGGTTCAAATAATGGAGATGGTACCCAAAAACACCCATTTAGGTTGGGTTCTTAGTTATCGTTAGAGAATACAATTATTCGAGACGATCCAAATAATTAGTTTCATAAATTGGTCAAAATCAATTCATAATATAATAAAGGTAATGTGGGGAAAAAATCTATTTGATTTTTCCAAAACTATACCATATTAAGATGGTAAGTGGAAGTAATGTTAGTCTAATCAAAAAGAGGTTGATTTCAAAAGAGATGAAGAACCACTTTCACAAAATCAAAGCCAAGGTTGAATTCCCGCTACTAGACGTCAAATAAGAGTTTGTTGAACAAATCAATATACAAGTTAACAATGAAATTCATAGCTTCTTTATAAAAGAATTGGATATCATTTATGTACTTTTCGGTAATGAAATACTTAAGGACTCTATCATTAACCAAAAAGATAAAATAATCAAGTTGGATAATACACAGCTAAGAAAAATGCACCTTTAAAGCAAATTTAAAGCAAAGTTGATTTAAATTGGATTTAAATTGAATTTAAAGCCGCGTTTAAAAAATTCATTTTTAAGGTAATTTTTAAGGTAATTTTTAAGATATTTAAAAATGCCTTTAAAATTTGCTTTAAATTAAATTTTTAAGCAATTTTAAAGGTGATTTTAAAGGTAATTTTAAAGGTGATTTTTAAGGTAATTTTTAAGATAATTTTTAAGATATTTAAAAATACCTTTAAAATTTATTTTAAATTAATTTTAAATAGGATTTAAAGTAGATTTAAAGTAGATTTAAAGTGAATTTAAATTTCCTTTAAACATAAATTTAAGGTTTTTAATAAAAAAGATCTAATTTTAGAACAAAAAAATGGGGATAAAATATTCTATCATTTTTAAATTTTTCATCAAAGCAATCAAATGGTGTAATGGTTGATGAGACTATCCTTTGATAGAGGGTCGGGGGATCGAATCCCTTTTGGTAATTTTTGAAAAATTAAAAAAAAAATTTAAAAAATTTATCCGTTAAATAACGGCTTCGAACTCAGGACCTCGCTTTTAAAGCGATTAAAAAGGTAATTTTAAAGGTAATTTTAAAGGTAATTTTAAAGTAACCTTAAAAATTACCTTTAAAATTACCTTTAAAATTGCTTTAATTCAGGACTTTAAAGCAAATTTAAATTTAATTTAAAGCGAATTTAAAGGTGGTTTTTTCTTCGCTGTGTAGTTCGATCCAGAATAATTTTAAACAGTCAAATCAATTACATTGTAATGTAAAATCTCCATCAATTATTAATATTAATTAATATTATCATTATATAGGGTATTATTATTATTAATATTATTTTAATATTTATAAAAAAGGCAACTAAATGACCGATTACTTTGAATCAATATCAATTATTGTTTGTAAATCACCAATAATTACACAATCATCCTCATCATCACTGAATGTGATGTATAAGTCATCAAGAAGCTCAATCATCAAACCTATAAAGCATTTGACCTCCTTTTGATCAAAAGGTGGTATATTATTGATGAGTTATACTTTCCCATTTTTGTAAGAATGAATTCTGATGATTCTTTATACTGATCATAGAGAAGCCAAACGATGTGATTACTGAATACATGGATATCGCCACATTTTTTACAACTCTTGTTTCTATTTGAATATACTAATTTTGTCTGATACCAATCATATAAACAATTGAGTTAACACATATAAAGGTTTTATCTTCTTTGATATTGTTAAAATAACCCATCACACCATTGTACTGGTCTACATTCGAGATCAATTTACTCATCATAAATGACCCTTTGGTGTCTTCAGATTTTGAAAGAATCACCACAAAGGCATTTTTTGGTTTGTGATGAGGAGGTTGTTGGGGACATAAATGATGAATGTGATGAAGTTGTTGAGGTAGTTGTTGAAGAGGATGTTGATATTGATGGTTTGGTTAGTGAAGATGTGGTAAATGTTGTTGTTGTGGTTTTTATTGTGGATTTCAAAAACTCTTCATTAATCAATTGGTTGTTTTCAACCAAAGGAATTAACATTTACAACTTCTTTTTATTCAATGTTTTTTGGACAATAATAATGATAATAATTATAATTATAATTATAATTATAATAATAATAATAATAATAATAATAATAATAATAATAATAATAATTATTATTATTTACCAAGTTTCAATCTCTTTTTATCTCTAATGTCTTTTTCTTCTTTTTCTTTTTCAATTTGTTTTCCAATTTGAATCACAGCAAAGAAAAATGCACCTTTAAAGCAAATTTAAAGAAAAGTTGATTTAAATTGGATTTAAATTGAATTTAAAGCCGCGTTTAAAAAATTCATTTTTAAGGTAATTTTTAAGGTAATTTTTAAGATATTTAAAAATGCCTTTAAAATTTGCTTTAAAATAAATTTTTAAGCAATTTTAAAGGTGATTTTAAAGGTGATTTTAAAGGTGATTTTTAAGGTAATTTTTAAGATAATTTTTAAGATATTTAAAAATACCTTTAAAATTTATTTTAAATTAATTTTAAATAGGATTTAAAGTAGATTTAAAGTATATTTAAAGTGAATTTAAATTTCCTTTAAACATAAATTTAAGGTTTTTAATAAAAAAGATCTAATTTTAGAACAAAAAAATGGGGATAAAATATTCTATCATTTTTAAATTTTTCATCAAAGCAATCAAATGGTTTAATGGTTGATGAGACTACCCTTTGATAGAGGGTCGGGGGATCGAATCCCTTTTGGTAATTTTTGAAAAATTAAAAAAAAAATTTTAAAAAATTTATCCGTTAAATAACGGCTTCGAACTCAGGACCTCGCTTTTAAAGCCATTAAAAAGGTAATTTTAAAGGTAATTTTAAAGGTAATTTTTAAGGTGATTTTAAAGTAACCTTAAAAATTACCTTTAAAATTACCTTTAAAATTTTTTTAATTCAGGACTTTAAAGCAAATTTAAATTTAATTTAAAGCGAATTTAAAGGTGGTTTTTTCTTCGCTGTGATTTATCCTTGTCCAAAACATGTCTGCTACTGTTAACAATATTTAAGCCTCTAGTAGTTACTCTGCCTGAATCCTTTGATTTAAGAATGAAATCAATGGAGGATCAAATCAACAACATTTCCTTAGCCTTTACCATATTCATGAAAGAAACTATGTTCTCTTCAAATATGAACTCTCCTAGCCAACGTTCTCATGATGACTCTGACACCGAGAATGAAAAAAATAAAGAAAAAAGTAACAATGTCGATGTTCCAACTGACTATCAATTATCCTATTCCTTACTTGTTCAAGGTTTATTCGTCGAAAAAAGAATGTAAGAAAGAACACACAGGAATCGTCAGAGCATTCACTGACTATATTGACTTCAGAATACTTATAAATCCACCATTCTGAACGTCAATGGAAGCAATGAACTGATTCAGAATTGGTTGGTTTATCGTGCCTCTATCGGGATGTATCCCTAAGGCGAGATTAAAGAAACTGAACTGAATGCCGCTAAAGCAAATTCATGCAGCTGATTTTAAAACACCGGTAATAGTGGAGATGGATACCAATCATATGATAAGGTTGATGAGGATGTTAATATAGAAGTGAAGACAACCTTAATATAACATATGTTAGAGTCAAGGAATACGATAAAGGAAAGAATAAATGAGGTCATTTTAAAATTATTGACGAAAGAGTAATCAAGAAGAGAAGGACAGAAGGTCATCAAAGTGATAATGAGGATAACAATAGCGATGATATCAGTGGCTACGACAGTGGATAAAAGAAGGTGCATCATATGGGCTTCTTTTGTGCTCATCTTCCTTCTCTTCTTCTGTCGAAGAGAAGCATTAAGCTCAGGCATCTCCTGGACTCCCTGTTCGAGATTCCACTTACAAGTGAACTTCAATGAACATATAATCAATGCCTGTCTCAGCAAGATCTATGAGAGAGAATGGGAGACACAGTACCCCAGAGCATGAGAATTATTAATAAGCACGGAGAGAATTATTAATACCTTCCTCTTTCTCAGATTGGTTGTTATGAAGGGTTCAAGGTCCTACCTTATCATTTAGGACTTTGTTGGTGTCTTATCAATAAAAGATATTGGATTTGGATGCATCAATACTATTCTCTTTAATATGGGTCCTTATTACTATGTTATGGACTTTTTCTACAATGAAAAGTATACTTTTCATTGTAGTAAAAGTCCAAGAAAAGTTTATGTCCTCTCCGACTGATGACGACAACAACATATCAAACGAGGTTATAGACAGTGGTTCAATCTCAGTAAGATAGGAGGAGGAGGAGACTGTAGGAAGAGGTGCCTTGAAAGTCTTGTTCAAGGAGGAATCGATTTTGAGAGCAAGACACGTAGACTAAACCAGTGAAGGGTACCTGAACGTTAAGTAATTAATATATGTCACATATTACAGAGGACAATTAATAAAGAGAAATAATTATTTGTATAAAATTTGTGTGTGTATCTTAAATATATAGGAAGAATTCCCAAATAAAATAAATCAAATTGTTTTAGTTTTTAGTGTCACTATTTATACGTTTTTATTTTCTTAAAAATTTCGCAAACTCAAAAAAAAAAGTGTTTTCGACCCTTCACAATTTCGTGCATTGTGTCGGTTCGGAATTTTTATGTTTTTCGACCTTGCGCAATGATCGCGTCATTGTGCCGGTTCGAAATTTTTACTTTTCTTTTGAAAATTTTTTTTTATTCTTCGAATGTTCTAGAACGTGGTTCTTCATATCTTTTAAAATCAACCTCTTATTGATTAAACTAACATTACTTCCAGTATCGAGAATTAATTTGAATTGTTTTTCTTTGGAATGAGAGTTAATTATAATCTTGGGTTTATCCATGTTTTCTCTGTTTGGAACGATTAAACATTTGAGAGTCGGAATGAGAGCAGTATCACTTGTACCAGTACTATGTAATAATGAGATGATTGGTTTGTTTGTTTCTTTATCGAATTTAATTGTGTAAAGCAATCCATCTTCTTCATCGTTAATTAATTCTTTACCAGAATTTAATATCTTTGGACGATTGAATATATTTACGGTATAGTTTTTATCTTGAACATTTGTTAACTCTGTTGGAGTATTAAATTCAATCTTCTGTGGTTTATACTTCATCTCTGATTCCACAGATTTTGGAATTGGAACGGTTGAACTAGTTTTATACCATATGAGTCTTTGACGTATTGTTTAAGTTTGTTGATGTTTTTATGAACATCTTGTTGCTGGCTTTGTTGATGTAACTGTTTAACAATGTTTTGATTATAAAAAGAGTTAAGAGTATAAAGTGAATCTTTGTTTATATTATCATATATATATATATATATATATAATGAATAACATTTGAATTTCCCAATTTATATTATCATATATATATATATATATATATTATGAATAACATTTATTTATTTGAATTTCCCAAATATTTAAGATAATTTTTTAGAATGTTCTAGAACATTCGAAGAATAAAAAATTTTCGAAAGAAAAGTAAAAATTTTGAACCGGCACAATGACGCGATAATTGCGCAAGGTCGAAAAACTGAAAAATTCCGAACCGACACTATGCACAAAGTTGTGAAGGGTCGAAAACTCTTATTTTTTTGAGTTTTGCGAAATTTTTAAGAAAATAAAAACGTATAAATAGTGGCACAAAAAACTAAAACAATTTGATTTATTTTATTTGGGAATTCCTCCTATATATATTTAAGATACACACACACACAAATTTTATACAAATAATTATTTCTCTTTATTAATTTTTAATATTATTATTTTTCTCATATTATAATTTTAGATATCAACAATAAAATATGTCTACCACTGTTAATAATAATGATGCCTCTAGTAGTAGTACCTCTGCCTCTAATAGCGCTGAATCCTTTGATTTAAGAATGAAATCAATGGAGGATCAAATCAACAACCTTTCTTTAGCCTTTACAAGATTCATGAAAGAACCTATGTTCTCATCTAATACCAATTCACGTAGCCAACCTTCTCATGATAACTCTGACACCGAGAATGAACAAAGTGATGATGAATCAAGTAACAATGTCGATGTTCCAACCGATTATCAATAATCCGATACCTTACTTGGTCAGTACAAACATATGGTAAACAATCAAGGTTTACTCGTCGAAGAAGAATGTATCCTCAAGAAAGATGAGATATCCGAATTGAATAAAGTATTCAACTTTCCATCTAACTTCCAAGTGAATGTCGCTCCATTCGGTACACCTGAAGGTATTACTGTATCATCCAACGTCAAGAACAATGATACTGAATTGTTGATTGTTGAAAAGCGAATCAACGATAGCTTGAAACCTTTGCTTCTCATGTCAAGTATGTTATCATCTGATAGCTCTAATGTCGATGTAGAACTTATTAGTTACTTAACTCAGAGTGCAATCATCTTAGCTGTTAATGCTCAAGCATCGCTTAGTCGTGTCCGTCGTAACAACATC
>NW_003102045.1:0-1953 GCF_000004695.1 Dictyostelium discoideum AX4
CTCCATTGATTTCATTCTTAAATCAAAGGATTCAGCGCTATTAGAGGCAGAGGTACTACTACTAGAGGCATCATTATATTTAACAGTGGTAGACATATTTTATTGTTGATATCTAAAATTATAATATGAGAAAAATAATAATATTAAAAATTAATAAAGAGAAATAATTATTTGTATATTTTTTGTGTGTGTGTGTATCTTAAATATATATAGGAGGAATTCCCAAATAAAATAAATCAAATTGTTTTAGTTTTTAGTGCCACTATTTATACGTTTTTATTTTCTTAAAAATTTCGCAAAACTCAAAAAAATAAGAGTTTTCGACCCTTCACAACTTTGTGCATAGTGTCGGTTCGGAATTTTTCAGTTTTTCGACCTTGTGCAATGATCGCGTCATTGTGCCGGTTCGAAATTTTTACTTTTCTTTCGAAAATTTTTTTATTCTTCTCATGTTCTAGAACATTCTAAAAAATTATCTTAAATATTTGGGAAATTCAAATAAATAAATGTTATTCATAATATATATATATGATAATATGGATTCTGCTGCAAGATTTGATATTCTTTATTGAAATATCAGCGAGAATGATTGACAAAACGCGGACGTTCAGTTTTTTACTTTTCATGCTCTGCAGCATCCTTAATCTGGATGTGATTTTCATCACCGTGACGACCACAGAACACACCACGGGTTGCCATATAGTCGGCGAGCATGTTACCACAATGACCGGCATGACCTTTAACCCACTGCATGGTAAACCCAATCTTACGGTCTTTCATTAACTGTACTTTGTCAGTTAATGTAATCGACAGTTCTTTGTTAGATATGGATTCCCCATCACTCTTCTTCCTGTTGTTTGCTTTCCAACGGGGAAGATAACTCGTCAAACGTACTCAGAATCTGAATAAACTAGGAGGCTTTACGCGTTCTTGTCGATAGCAATCTCAATTCCGCTTAAGGTTGCTTTCAACTCAGCTACGTTTTTATTTACAGCAAATTAATGCAGACTTTGGAGACATCTTAAATAACATCGTTATTGGCGATATGACTACAGATGGAAAGTACTGGTGCCCTGAATACTTCCAGGCATCCGGCCGGATCTGGCGAAGACAACACGGTTAAGATCTGGTTTTCTGATCCAGTCTTTGCCCTGAGCTACCCACGCTTTAAAATCCTGTTTGAACCATCAGTACATGTTGAAGATATCGATGTGCTGCACGAAGACTGTGTGACAGCAAAGCCGCTATTACTAAAGGGGATCTGACGACTCGTGATCATTGGTAATCTCCCGCAAACCAACATTATTGATATGGCGTTTAAGGTCTATGATAAAGAAAACCCCACCAAATTAAAAATATATTTTATTAAATTATATTTTATATTAAACATATATATATATATTATGAATAACATTTATTTTTTTGAATTTCCCAAATATTTAAGATAATTTTTTAGAATGTTCTAGAACATGAGAAGAATAAAAAATTTTCGAAAGAAGAGTAAAAATTTCGAACCGGCACAATGACGCGATCTTTGCGCAAGGTTGAAAACATAAAAATTCCGAACCGACACAAGGCACGAATTTGAAGGGTCGAAAACACTTATTTTTTGAGTTTTGCGAAATTTTTAAGAAAATAAAAATGTATAAATAGTGGCACTGAAAACTAAAACAATTTGATTTATAGAATTCCGACTTAGGGCGGGTGGGATGGGACTGAAATATATATATATATTTAATATAAAATATAATTTAATAAATTAAATTTTTAATTTATATTATAATATCACAACGATGAAAATTACACCTTTTAAAGCAACTTTAAATTATATTAAAAGTGGATTTAAAGTCCTATAAAAAAGTCACTTAAAAATTAATTTAAAAGCAATTTTTTAAATGACCTTTAAAATGACCTTTAAAATGACCTTTAAAATGACCTTTAAAATGACATTTT
>NW_003102044.1:0-2308 GCF_000004695.1 Dictyostelium discoideum AX4
TTAATCTGATTTCGGACCCTCCGGATTTGAAATGGGAATTGGGTTTGGCATCAGCTTGAAGTTTGGAAGCAGATGGACTTTTAATCCATTTACGACTTCTTGACAAAAGTTTGGAAGACCCAATTCTTTCCAAACTTGTTTGTGGTGGAACAGACGTCCACCTACTGGTAAGTTTACTTCTTGTTCTTCTGAAAACGGTTGTTGGTACCGTTGGAAGACTTGGTATTGTTGCTACCTGATGCAACATTACTTGGTGATCCATTTTTAAGAAAATAAAAACGTATAAATAGTGGCACTAAAAACTAAAACAATTTGATTTATTTTATTTGGGAATTCCTCCTATATATATTCAAGATACACACACACACAAATTTTATACAAATAATTATTTCTCTTTATTAATTTTTAATATTATTTTTTTTTCTCATATTATAATTTTAGATATCAACAATAAAATATGTCTACCACTGTTAATAATAATGAAGCCTCTAGTAGTAGTACCTCTGCCTCTAATAGCGCTGAATCCTTTGATTTAAGAATGAAATCAATGGAGGATCAAATCAACAACAATTGAATAATCATACGACACCACCATCATCACCCAACATTACAACACCAATAACTTCAGCAGCAATAACCAACACAATAAAGAAATCATTAGGAAAAATTAAAACTGATGATACCGACCACCAGTTGTTACATGGTAGCTTCTCTTCTGGTTGTAAAGTCTGTACAACTAATCAAGGTATCCTCTATGGTATTGAGGAAGAAAAAGAAAACCTGATGTTCAAATTCATTGGATCTTCACCAAACAAGCCAGCTGGAAGTACTTTTGCCAATACTAGCTCCAGAGAAGATGTTCAAGTTATGTGTATCAAGAGATATGGTATTATCGTGTCCAAAGATATTGGTTCAACTATTTATCAATTGGCAAGAAGTAATAATACCGAAACCGAAACCGTCTTAGATGATCTCATTGAAACAGGAAAGTTCGACGAAGAACTATCAAGATTAGTCTCCTGTGTAACCGATGGAATTAATGGTATTATTTCAACTTGGAATGAAAGTAGAACAATTAGAGTTTTCCAATAAAGTCCGTGTTCGTTTATTCATGAAGTTATACAACAAGAAAATTCAACACGAGCTCGCTACCAGTGCAAATGCTGTCTACAATAATTCAATTGGGTGGAATGAATTCAAATTGGCTGTACAACAAGAGATTTCAATTGGTGAACAATATAATCTCCAAAAGCTCAAGAAGATGTTAGTCATTTCATTTAATGTCCAAGGTAACGTAAGTATTAGTGAACACTCTAAAGCTTTCATAAAAAACGTTAACCAATTAAGAAATACCCAAATCAGTTTCCAAATGACGCTGTCCTGTTAGGATGGTATTTCGAGACGTTACCAATCCAAGTAAAGGATTCAGATGCAGCATCTACCATCGTTACTTCAGGAACCAATTTGATAGGAGGAATAGGTAGAAGTTATCAACAAGCAATCGTTGGTAACATTAACCTCTGATATCGGTAGAAACGAAACCGATGCTACTAACAAATTTTATTCCGTTCTAGATTCTTATGTTCCAGTGAAGGAAGTAAGAATAAACCAAATACAAAATTATAGATTCAATAATTCCAATAGTCAAGGTCGTGCAGGTGGTTCCAATAATCAAGATGAATCTGATGGTCAATATCTTAGCAATGGATTCAACAATGGTTCAAGATTTAATAATGGCCAAAGATTTGATAATAACTCAAGGTTCTCTGGTAATCCAAGGTTTTAATATTGGCCCAAGAAGTTCCAATAATTATGATAGAAACTTAAAAATTTAATTTATTAAATTATATTTTATATTAAATATATATATATATATATATTATGAATAACATTTATTTATTTGAATTTCCCAAATATTTAAGATAATTTTTTAGAATGTTCTAGAACATTCGAAGAATAAAAAATTTTCGAAAGAAAAGTAAAAATTTCGAACCGGCACAATGACGCGATCATTGTGTAAGGTCGAAAAACTGAAAAATTCCGAACCGACACTATGCACAAAGTTGTGAAGGGTCGAAAACTCTTATTTTTTGAGTTTTGCGAAATTTTTAAGAAAATAAAAACGTATAAATAGTGGCACTAAAAACTAAAACAATTTGATTTATGGAATTCCGACTAAGGGCGGGTGGGATGGGACTAATATATATATATATATTTAATATAAAATATAATTTAATAAATTAAATTTTTAATTTATATTATCATATATATATATATATATATATATATTATGAAATTTGGACGACAG
>NW_003102043.1:0-5151 GCF_000004695.1 Dictyostelium discoideum AX4
TAATGAATTTCCACTTGTTTTTATATTATCCAATTTATATAAAAAATTGGGGTGCACCAAAATACACTTCAGCTGAAACTTTTGAAGCACAATTATCAAGAATTAAAAATTATTTAAATAATAATACAAATAATAGGGATGAACAATTTGAAAGGGTTACCAAATTAAACATGGTGAAATTTTTTAATTCAGTAGATAAATTAAAAAGTATTGAACCTGAAAGTACAGCATTAATTATTGGTAACAAAATAAAAAATCCAGATAATTTAGATAACATAAAAATTAAATTAGATTCATTATTTCAAAATTATAAAAATTTAACTTTTAACTCATCAATTAAAAATAATAAAGAAATATACAATGTTGGTGATGCCGTTGAAGTTGCATCATATAAT
Source organism: Dictyostelium discoideum AX4 (assembly GCF_000004695.1). Lineage (NCBI taxonomy): Eukaryota > Evosea > Eumycetozoa > Dictyosteliales > Dictyosteliaceae > Dictyostelium > Dictyostelium discoideum. The sequence goes on from NW_003102043.1 coordinate 396, forward strand.
GAACTTTCAGGTAGATGGTCAGGTATTATCAATTCAATATCAATGATTGAAATGGATGATAACTAGTAAAACATGAAATATTATTAAATTATTTTGACAAATATGTTGGTGACCAATACCATTTTCTTTCAAATAAATTATTTTACATATGATAGTATTCTAAATATAGTTATACCAATTCAAATTGATGATACCAATTACCTTATAATTTACAAATACCATGATATATAATTATGACTGGTATTCACAAGTTGCTCCCTTCATCTGCAAAGTATAAAGAGATATAGGATGCAAATCAAGTATTCAAGCACTTGTCTACTATCAAAGTTATCCCCAAGTACATATACACTGCGCTATTAAACAAGACACTTGTACTCTTGAAAATGTTTGGTTTATCAAGATCATCAGACTTAGTGAAGTGGTCGTTCAAAGGTCTCATTATTACTACTGACTCAATCAAAGGTCCAGTTATCAATGCTAAAGAACAAAGAAGTGGTGTTGTTTCAATCTTAGAATTAACATCGTTAGATGATACTAACTCTCAAGTATGTCCTGTTCGACCTTGCAACATACCTTAGAGCCTCTAAAGGAAGAAGAAAGCCCCATTGGGGTGACTCTGTCTTTATTAAGAATGAGGGTGAACCGCTCCAAGTTAATGATATAAATTCAATTGTATTATCAACACTCTCAAGCTCCGGTATTGATACTAGAAAGTTCAAATCTCACTCTATCCGTTCCGCTATGGCTTCTCTGCTGTTGTTCAATAACGTTCCGTTCCATGTTGTCAAGAAGATGGGTCGCTGGAAATCAAACGATACTGTAGATACCTTCTACGATAAAAGAATCATTGGTGAAAAATCTGGTGGTATTTTCATTGATACTGTCGTTCAAATAAATAAATGTTATTCATAATATATATATATATTTAATATAAAATATAATTTAATAAATTAAATTTTTAATTCTCATTTAATACCAATTCACGTAGCCAACCTTCTCATAATGACTCTGACACTGAGAATGAACAAAGTGATGATGAATCAAGTAACAATGTCGATGTTCCAACCGATTATCAATTATCCGATACCTTACTTGGTCAGTACAAACATATGGTAAACAATCAAGGTTTACTCGTCAAAGAAGAATGTATCCTCAAGAAAGATGAGATATCCGAATTGAATAAAATATTCAATTTTCCATCTAACATCCAAGTGAATGTCGCTCCATTCGGTACACCTGAAGGTATTACTGTATCATTCAACGTCAAGAACAATGATACTGACTAGTTATTAGTCAATGACAAGTGGTTGGTGAAAGGTTTACAGGTGGAGTTGTATTGACCACCATGACCTTAGTCAAGTAGCGCATTGTGTCACGTAATTGGGATAAGATCAACAGCATTAACAGGCTGGCCTGCCTTTGATGAGGCGTTAGGTAACGAGTACACATTTTCAGAAGTGATGGTCAGGTTCATACTACGCTCCGTTCGCGTTTGAACTTCAGGCTTAACGCAGAAGGTATATATAACGATTCTATTCATTTGAACTACGGTATTGTTGATCTTAATCGTGGGCGTGTATCCGAATTACGTGACACAATGCGCTACTTGACTAGGGTCATGTTGGCTTAATTGAAAGAGGGGATGTACTACATCCTCTTTTTTTGATCTATTGATATGTAAAGTTTTACACAGTACCGGATATAATGTGTAGGGATAACCTCTCTGCATGCAAGTACTCCAAAAGATTAAAATTATTATGACGAAGATTAACACCCTCATTAAGGGTATGGCTTGACCAGAACACATGTTATCCCCTTATTTTTCTTTTAAGTCAATGGAGGAATGTCATGCCATGTAAATCTTTTGATTTTGGTAACTGTACAAAACGCACTGCAGCGGCCGATAAAGCCAAGCGAGATGCTAATCCAATTCTTCGTACTCAGTTACTGAAGAAGATTCGTTAATGACTGATCGGCAAGCCAGCATCTCCAGAATGGTAGAACTGGATCTCTTGGTAGATCAGCATTAAAAGCCAAAAGACACAACTTAACCCAGAACATATTGCCATGATAATCGAACTGCTTGGTGAGGGTAATTGCAGAAATGCTTAATATCGATAGATCAAAAATATTCCGTTATCGTAAAGAGAACGGTATCGTATAGCTCAAAAAGACCAGCCAATAACACTGGTCTTTTTTGTAATCACCAAACAATGATATCCGTTGCAGTTTTCCTGGTAGGAACTCTAAGACAACCTAAGTTCAATCAGTAGGGGTTAACCAGACCTTTTGGTGAAGTGTTAGTATTGACTGTAATAGCTATAGAGCTACGTGAAATTCGAATGGGTGTCACCCAATTGGAGAATTGTCCGAGTGGTTCAAGGTAACGGTCTTGAAAACCGTCGGGCGGGAAACCGCTCCTAGAGTTCGAATCTCTAATTCTCTGCCAATTAAGATCTAAAGAAATCGCTATACGGTCACGAACGGGGATCGATAAAAGCCTAAGAGTGAAAGCCTCTACCGTTCTCTCAAACAGGGTTCAGCACTCTGTCTATAACGTATAAAGGAAAAGGAAAGATAATGGCTACTAAGATTTCAATTACCCGTGCATTGGCCACAGTTAAATCCATGTCCAACGGTCTGATGCTTATTTCACTAACTCGCGGTACTGATGAGTTCGCCCAAGAAGCTGGTTTCAATGATTCCGTTGGGGCGGTTTCTGATGCGATCAAAGAAAACTACCAGGGTTTACAAGATATCATTCGTGTGCATGAAGATATCCTTGCTAAAGTGATCTTGTCCAACGATACTACGCTTATTACCGTAGCTGGCAAAGAATACTGTGTGGTGTATTCTTTGCCACGATAGGGAATCGCTAATCTGGGAATTCATCACGACGCATTACATCAGAAGAGACGTTCTGAACAAACACGGTAATCTGTGCAATTAAGTAATTGCTTACAACAGCGAGTTCGTCTTTGGCAGCTTTCAGACCAAAGATAACCGACTCACCCGTAATACATTCTGCATCAGCAAAAGTCAATGCGGTAGCAATTATTTGTACGGCAGATGCACCATTATACTCCTCAAGTGACGAAACCACAGAGGCAGGGTTAACTTCAAGTTGGCCAATTTCAATAGCTGCCATAACTCTAGCCTATAACTCTTGTGCTTTTGTTTCGTTCATGGATGTACGCACAAAAAGCAAATTTAAATTTAATTTAAAGCGAATTTAAAGTCCTGTACAAAAGCAATTTTTAAGGTAATTTTAAAGGTAATTTTTAAGGTTACTTTAAAACCACCTTATAAATTACCTTTATAATTACCTTAGAAATTAACTTTTTAATTGCTTTAAAAGCGAGGTCCTGAGTTCGAAGCCGTTATTTAACGGATAAATTTTATAAAAATTTTTTTTGAATTTTTTGAAAATTTACCAAAAGGGTAGTCTCATCAATCAAAGGGTAGTCTCATCAACCATTACACCATTTGATTGCTTTGATGATAATTTAAAAATGATAGAATATTTTATCCCCATTTTTTTGATCTAAAATTAGATGTTTTTTATTAAAAACCTTAAATTTATATTTAAAGGAAATTTTAATTCACTTTAAATCTACTTTAAATCAACTTTAAATCCTCTTTAAAATTATTTTAAAATAATTTTTAAAGGCATTTTTAAATATCTTAAAATTATCTTAAAAATTACCTTGAAAATGAATTTTTTAAACCCGGCTTTAAATTCAATTTAATTCCAATTTAAATCAACTTTGCTTTAAATTTGCTTTAAATGTGGATTTTTCTGTGCTGCACATGCACATAATGCATTAGGCGAGAAACGCGATATTGTCAAAGCTTTGAAAGCCAACTACGAATCGATATCTCGTCACAACGGTAACTCCAATTTTGACCAGCGTGAAAATACCGCGCGCACCGAAGCATTCAACGGTACTAAGAAAGCCGATGAAGCTTCCATTGCTGTGTTCGTTAATCCAGTTATCGAACGTTATCAGCCAGGCGTGCTGTATCCGCTGGAGATCAGCAAAGTAATCAAGCAGTAGGAAAAAGAGATTCTGGATTTCGAAGCCAACATTGATTACGCGTTAACTGAATCTACCAAAATCGAAATTGTAGATGGTGTGGTAGTTTAATTAAATTAAAAAGCTTGTCTTCGTTTGACGAATAGTCGAACACCGCCCTTGGGAGGTTAAACCACCAGCTCACTATATACACGCTGTGGGTCGATGGTTCGAGTCATTTCTGTGGAAACACAGTAGCTCGGTCGGTTATAGCAATAGTCAAAACATTAAATAAATAACACCTAGCATGATCCAAATTACAGAATGTGGTATTCGATATCACCACGTCCGTAAGATTAGTATATAGGATGGTTTTACCCCTCCTGGTTTTATTTTGAGATGAATGTCCGTCATTAGGCACCCTTAATAGCGGAAGGCGGTGAATTGGAGACTTGGGACGTGGCTGAAAGTATGCCAGCAAATAACCGACGCTTACACTTTGGTGTAAGTAAACCACAATCAACCGCGTAGCATCTAAAAATAAAAGAACAATGACAGAAGCACTTCCGATATTACGTGGTTGGGTGTTGTAGAAGTCTGACGGTCAACCCCGCCATCGGTCACCTATTAAGAGGATTAGTTTACCATGGAAATTCCAAAAAGCTATGTGGCAACTGATTTTAAATATGTTAACAACCAACCTTATGTGCGTGGTCAGCGTGTATTAATAATAATGCCTA
>NW_003102042.1:0-3905 GCF_000004695.1 Dictyostelium discoideum AX4
TGAATCTTGTAAAGGCTAAGGAAAGGTTGTTGATTTGATCCTCCATTGATTTCATTCTTAAATCAAAGGATTCAGCGCTATTAGAGACAGAGGTACTACTACTAGAGGCATCATTATTATTAACAGTGGTAGACATATTTTATTGTTGATATCTAAAATTATAATATGAGAAAAATAATAATATTAAAAATTAATAAAGAGAAATAATTATTTGTATAAAATTTGTGTGTGTGTGTATCTTAAATATATATAGGAGGAATTCCCAAATAAAATAAATTGTTTTAGTTTTTGTGCCACTATTTATACGTTTTTATTTTCTTAAAAATTTCGCAAAACTCAAAAAAATAAGAGTTTTCGACCCTTCACAACTTTGTGCATAGTGTCGGTTCGGAATTTTTCAGTTTTTCGACCTTACACAATGATCGCGTCATTGTGCCGGTTCGAAATTTTTACTTTTCTTTCGAAAATTTTTTTATTCTTCGAATGTTCTAGAACATTCTAAAAAATTATCTTAAATATTTGGGAAATTCAAATAAATAAATGTTATTCATAATATATATATATATATGATAATATAAATCTATCTGGAATCGATAGCTTATTGGGCTTCCCACCTAGTTTTTTTGCTTTCTCTTCTACCTCTGATAAAATAGATACCATCTTCTCAAAGGTAGGGCGTTTAATCCCTATTTAACGGCAAAATGACTCCTCATTCATCACGAACTTGATTCGACAGAATAATAACAATTTATATAAGGTTATGCAAGTCTATAGTTGAAATGTAGTTTTTTCAGCGCTTGCAAACATGCTGAGTGTCCATAAGCCAAGTAAAATGATTCACCTCTGATAAAATCTGTTTTTCAATATAGTGTGGTAATAGCCTGTTGGCTGTCGTATGCGCTTGATCTTTATGGATAGATGTTTTGTCAATATCCAGCTGCAGCTTCTGAAAATAACAAGAAGATATTAAACACATCATGATAGCGATCAATGGCATTGTGACTTTTTCTAAGCGATGTTATGCATATGCTGATTTTTTACAGGTGTTATTCATAGGATACTTGATATAATAGCTGGTGAGTGGTCGTTTCGTATATGCTCTATAATGGCTTACATACACCAATCCCATGGTATCGGTATTGTTGTTGCAACACCTACACTGGCGTGGTCTAAGAAACCAACTCTGGTTAATATCTGAGATAGTGTCTAATCCAGATAACAACGTCACCATTGAGCAATACGGTGTACCGAATACCACAGCAGCTTTGTATGAAGCACATAAGTTCCTTTATCTGAACGCATGTCCTGGTTCAGTGCTACAACCAGATCGTGATGATCGCGATGAACTGCGTAAACAGGTAGCTTCCGCTATTATCTTCCTCAATACCAACACTCATCTGTACAATGCACTTCGCGTCACTGGTGAGTTCGAAATTTCTGAGCGCACTATTGAGTGGGTTCGTATGTTGGCCGATGATGGCATTATTGTATCTGGCTTCTCAACGGTGATTACCAAAAACCGTACCGTTGACAATATCCCTTTAGATACAGCGGCTAGTTCAAAAGATGTATTCGTCAAAGAATTCGAGACGGGCACTTACCTCAACATCAAAACACCGGTTGCTGACAAAATCGGAACCCCCAGGAAATGCGGATTACATGAAGGCCTACGTCGGGGAATAATACATGAGCGATACAGACATCATGAAGAGTATCGCCCAAGCCGGCGCAACTCCTTTAAAAGTAAACCACTTCAGTTTTAACAATAAGTTCATGGTTCATCGTATTACTCATCTCATTATTACATAGTACTGGTACAAGTGATACTGCTCTCATTCCGACTCTCAAATGTTTAATCGTTCCAAACAGAGAAAACATGGATAAACCCAAGATTATAATTAACTCTCATTCCAAAGAAAAACAATTCAAATTAATTCTCGATACTGGAAGTAATGTTAGTTTAATCAATAAGAGGTTGATTTCAAAAGATATGAAGAACCACGTTCACAAAACGAAAGCCAAGATTAACTTCCCGCTACTAGACGTCAAAGAAGAGTTTGTTGAACAAATCAATATACAAGTTAACAATGAAATTCATAACTTCTTTATTATAGAATTGGATATCATTGATGTACTTTTCGGATAATGATATCCTTAAGGACTCTATCATTAACCAAAAAGATAAAATAATCAAGTTGAATAACAGTACATACAAAATTAATTATCAAGAGTCGAATCAATTACATTGTAATGTAAAAGCTCCAAGAAAACATGTTACCGTATCCAATGATAATCAGTCACAGTCACATAATCTACTAGATGATGATGAAGATATCAAAGAACAAGTTACAAAGTTTGTTGAAAGCATCCCATCACAACTTTGTGATATACTGGTTAAAACTAATCCAGAAGAAGAAGAGATACAAGCAGTACGTGATTTCATTAATGATTCATTCGAAGATGTTATAGTAGATAAAATCCTGATATTCCAGATCAGATTAACAATTCCAGAAGAGGTAATATCATACATAATATCATTATAAAGAAAGATCAAGATGTTGAACCAACAAAGAAACAAATCTATTACTCAACAGATGATCATAAGAGACATGTCGAAGAAATGGTTATCAAATTTATAGATTTAGGTATTATCAAAAGATCAGAATCAAATTACTCATCTCCAATCATGTTATTAAAGAAGAGGATTCATGGCGTGTAGTCCACGACTATCGTCAACTAAATAAAGTCACTATTAGAGACGATCATCCATTCACTCCGGTTGATAGTCTTTTAAATCAATGTAAAGATTCAAAGCTTTTCTCAAAGTTTGACATGATTATGGGTTATTTCCAAGTGTTAATTAATCCAGAACACGCAAAGTACACCGCTTTCATTACACATATTGGTAAATTTGAATATACTAGAATGCCACAAGGTTTAGTCAACTCTCCATCCACATTCGCCAGATTGATGGTCGAAATATTTGGAAAAATCAAAAGTTTATTACAATACTTTGATGATCTTTTGGTTCATTCAAAACTCGACTACATGGTACATTTCATTGAAATCATTAGAATGCTTCTATATTGTAGAAAGTACCTATTATTCATTTCAAGAGAAAAGAGTGAAATGTTAAAGACTGAAGTTGATTTCCTTGGTTTTCACATTCATAAAGATGGTATATCTCCAAGAGCTGCAAAGGTTAGAGCTATCTCTGAGTTACCTGAACCAAGAAACGCCAAAGAAGCTGAAGCTGCATTAGGTCTTTTTGGATTCTTCAGGAGACACATTGAAAATTACGCTGAAAAAACCTATCACCTTTCCAAAGAATCAAAAGGAAAAAACAAGAAAACACTTTCTGATGAATCACTCAAAGAATTCAATAATCTAAAGAAAGAGTTTGAAGGTGAAAATATTGTCGCTATTCCAATGGGATGAATCGTTTTTAAATAAAATTAAGGAAGAATAAATCAATTCTCAATGGCTATTAGAGATGAAAAAGAATCCAAATTTATGCATTGAAGAAATTAATGATATCTGTTACCTTAGTGAAGATGGGTTCAAGAAATTAATCATCATAGATAAAGAAACTATTCATACCGTCATTAGAGAATATCACGATACCAAATATAGTGGTCATCACGCTTTAGATATCACATACAATAATATAAGACAAGATTACTATTTCAAAGAAATGTTTTCTATTATCAAGAGGTACATAAAGTCTTGTGCAACATGTCAATTGAACATTAACCGTAAAGATAATGGTATACTCCAAAGTTTAGAAATTCCCTTTGAAGTTTGGAGAGATATATCAATCGATTTCTTATTGCTACCAAAAACAATGTATGCAATAAACGGATTTACAGTTGAAGTCGATCAAGTTTGTGTCATTGTTTGTAGAT
>NW_003102041.1:0-5100 GCF_000004695.1 Dictyostelium discoideum AX4
TTCTTTTAACATTCTAAAAAATTATCTTAAATATTTGGGAAATTCAAATAAATAAATGTTATTCATAATATATATATATATATGATAATATAAATTGGTAAGAGTACTTCAGAACCATAGATTTCTTTTGCGATGTTGTTACGACGGACACGACTAAGCGATGCTTGAGCATTAACAGCTAAGACGATTGCACTCTGAGTTAAGTAACTAATAAGTTCTACATCGACATTAGAGCTATCAGATGATAACATACTTGACATGAGAAGCAAAGGTTTCAAGCTATCGTTGATTCGCTTTTCGACAATCAACAAGTCAGTATCATTGTTCTTGACGTTGGATGATACAGTAATACCTTCAGGTGTACCGAATGGAGCGACATTCACTTGGAAGTTAGATGGAAAGTTGAATACTTTATTCAATTCGGATATCTCATCTTTCTTGAGGATACATTCTTCTTCGACGAGTAAACCTTGATTGTTTACCATATGTTTGTACTGACCAAGTAAGGTATCGGATAATTGATAATCGGTTGGAACTTCGACATTGTTACTTGATTCATCTTCACTTTGTTCATTCTCGGTGTCAGAGTTATCATGAGAAGGTTGGCTACTTGAATTGGTATTAGAAGAGAACATAGGTTCTTTCATGAATCTTGTAAAGGCTAAGGAAAGGTTGTTGATTTGATCTTCCATTGATTTCATTCTTAAATCAAAGGATTCAGCGCTATTAGAGGCAGAGGTACTACTACTAGAGGCTTCGTTATTATTAACAGTGGTAGACATATTTTATTGTTGATATCTAAAATTATAATATGAGAAAAAAAATAATAATAAAAATTAATAAAGAGAAATAATTATTTGTATAAAATTTGTGTGTGTGTGTATCTTAAATATATATAGGAGGAATTCCCAAATAAAATAAATCAAATTGTTTTAGTTTTTTGTGCCACTATTTATACGTTTTTATTTTCTTAAAAATTTCGCAAAACTCAAAAAAAATAAGAGTTTTCGACCCTTTACAACTTTGTGCATAGTGTCGGTTCGGAATTTTTCAGAGAAAGTAAAGCAGGGGAAAACTATATTTCATAAAAAAAAAAAAAAAAAAAAAAAAAAAAAAAAAAAAAAAAAAAAAATAAATAATTTTGAAAATTTTGATTATATTAATTTATACACACAATTTCATTACCAAAAAATACTTGGTTATCGGAAATATAAACTTTAAGATTGTGGTTTTTTTCACCTTTTGAATAAATGGCTAAACTGTCAGCTACTTTTGTTCTTGTGTTACTTTTCTTATTACTTACCCATTTCGTTAACCTTTCAAAAATATTTTGACTGGTACAATCTTCGTTACTACCACCAGCTTGTTTAATTATTCCAGTAATAAAGAAATTTGAAACCTATTTATTTAAATTTAATAATTTTTTTTTTTTTTTTTTTTTTTTTTTTTTTAAACTATTAATCTGGTAACATACATCGCCATCTGAATAGTATTTACTTTGACAAACTTTCTGAAGACTTTCGTATTCCAATATGTATGTTACACGTGGGTTTGTGGCTATTTGCACTGTTTCTTGGATTGGTGGAACAGTTGGCCTTGGAACTCTTCTAATTATTATTCTCTGGTTTTCCATTGGGTTTGGAGCATTTGCATTTCCTAATACATTACCTATTGACAAATTATTAAATGATTCATCTCCGATAGAAATATTATTGTTTTATCTTCTTTGGATTGGTGATTGGTTAAAATCAGGTACATTACCATTCGGTGCTATAAAATTTGCAGATGAATTCATTTTAAAAAAATATGTATTGAAATCATTTTGGCTTTTTCAGTCTGCCCGAAAATGAAAAAAAAATAAAAAAAAAAATCATTTTTTACATAACAATGTAAAAATTATGTAAAAAAGGTTTTTAATTTTTTAATTTTTTATTTTTTGAAGCCGAGAATTTATCGTGGCATTTGTAAATTATAAGGTAATTGGTATCATCAATTTGAATTGGTATAACATTATTTAGAATATTATCATATGTAATATAATTTAATTCATTTGAAAGAAAATGGTATTTATTAAATTGGTCACCAACATATTTGTCAAAATAATTTAATAATATTGCATGTTTTATTATGTTATCATCCATTTCAATCATTGATATTGAATTGATAATACCTGACCATCTACCTGAAAGTTCATTATCTGATGCAACTTCAACTGCATCACCAACATTGTATATTTCTTTATTATTTTTAATTGATGAGTGAAAAGTTATATTTTTATAATTTTGAAATAATGAATCTAATTTAATTTTTATGTTATCTAAATTATCTGGATTTTTTATTTTGTATCTGGCGTGGCGGACCTATATGCTAAAGAATACACCAGTTTTTAGGGCATACCTTAAAAGTTTCGTAACAGCAAAACGATTATTGTCAGCAACCTAATCTAGTGCCCTGTACCCCCCTTATTGACTTAATTAGTAAAACGTCTACGATGGACTCATGGCCATTAATAGCAACAGCTCCTAGTGCATAATTAATTCTTTTTTGGAAATGGCCATTTTCAACAGCACATTCCAATGCATCATTGATGTTTTTTTGCATTGCTCCGACTAATAAGGGTTTAGTAGTACATACAAATCATCTGCTAGGCAGTCTGCAGTAGTTGGGTGATTATTGCTAATAGCCAATTTTAATGCCTCCCACCTATCTTCTGCTGTAGATGATTTGTCAAAGAGGAACGCAACAATGGCATCATGGCCAAGCATAGCAGTATTTTTTATTTCCTTACCCATTTGTGCTTCTGGCATCTTTCATAGGAAGAGTTTAATAATCGAGAGGTAACCATGCGCCACATCATTTCAGAATGCTATATTGTGTTGTTCCGTTACCTTATTCGAATCTAACATGAACTTTACAATAGATATGCGCTCATTCTTGAAAGAAGATCGGGAAGAGCGATTCGGCTATGGTATCTTCTGTTGCCCTATCTAATAAGAACTCCACGATAAAAATAATTATTCTGTATAGTCGCGATTACGAGGGCCCTATTTATATTTTCTAGTGTAGCATTATTATCTAAACTTAACTTTTGTTCTACAATAGAAAGATCATTGTTTCTATCTGCGAAATGTAGTGGTGTTTGTCCAAGATAGTCTTTTGCATTTACATCAGCTCCCTTGTTAAGGAGGAGTTGTATGGCTCCTTCTAATCTAGCATAATGGAGCGGAGTTCTGCCTCGATGATCTGTTTTGGTTATATTTTCACCTTTTTCTATAGTCAGTTTTACTTTTTCTACTGTTTGAGTTGTTATCGCTATTTTGATCAAAAAGTTTGATCTCGGTTCGAATTTTGTCTCTCAACAGGTTGATTCTTAAAAATCAAGTCTAAACTCATTGGATGCTTCGTGACTATATCTATATATTTAATTAAAAATTTAATTTATTAAATTATATTTTATATTAAATATATATATATATATTATGAATATCATTTATTCATTTGAATTTCCCAAATATTTAAGATAATTTTTTAGAATGTTCTAGAACATTCGAAGAATAAAAAATTTTCGAAAGAAAAGTAAAAATTTCGAACCGGCACAATGACGCGATCATTGTGTAAGGTCGAAAAAACTGAAAAATTCCGAACCGACACTATGCAAAAAGTTGTGAAGGGTCGAAAACTCTTAATTTTTTGAGTTTTGCGAAATTTTTAAGAAAATAAAAACGTATAAATAGTGGCACTAAAAACTAAAAAACAATTTGATTTATGGAATTCCGACTAAGTGCGGATGGGATGGGACTAATATATATATATATATTTAATATAAAATATAATTTAATAAATTAAATTTTTAATTTATATTATCATATATATATATATATATATTATGAAATTTGGACGACAGTATTTAAGAAACCACCAGATTTTTCACCAATGATTCTTTTATCGTAGAAGGTATCTACAGTATCATTTGATTTCCAACGACCCATCTTCTTGACAACGTGGAACGGAACGTTATTGGACAACAGCAGAGAAGCCATAGCGGAACGGGTAGAGTGAGATTTGAACTTGGCAATATCAATGCCTGACTTTGAGAGTGTTGATAATACAATTGAATTAATATCATTAACTTGGAGCGGTTCACCCTCATTCTTAATAAAGACAGAGTCACCCGAATGGGGCTTTCTTCTTCCTTTAGAGGCTCTAAGGTATGTTGCAAGGTGGCGAACAGGGCATACTTGAGAGTTTGTATCATCTAACCATGTTAATTCTAAGATTGAAACAACACCACTTCTTTGTTCTTTAGCATTAATAACTGGACCTTTGATTGAGTCAGTAGTATTAATGAGACCTTTGAACGACCACTTCACCAAGTCTGATGATCTTGCTAAACCAAACTTTTACAGAGAACAAGTGTCTTGTTTAATAGCGCAGTGTATGTGTACTTAGGGATGACTTTGATAGTAGATAAGTGCTTGAATACTTGGTTTGCATCCCATATCTCTTTATACTTTGCAGATGAAGGACGCCACTTGTGAATACCAGTCATTATTCTTGTGATGAATGGATCATTAACAACATCAGTTTGATTCCTAACTGGAGCTATATACTTTGAGAGTGGAAGGTTCCCAAGACTTCATTAACAGCTCAGCTGTTTTTGTATTTGTTGTACGAGCGAAGGACATTTATATTATCATATATATATATATATTATGAATAACATTTATTTATTTGAATTTCCCAAATATTTAAGATAATTTTTTAGAATGTTCTAGAACATTCGAAGAATAAAAAATTTTCGAAAGAAAAGTAAAAATTTCGAACCGGCACAATGACGCGATCATTGCACAAGGTCGAAAAAACTGAAAAATTCCGAACCGACACTATGCACAAAGTTGTGAAGGGTCGAAAACTCTTATTTTTTTGAGTTTTGCGAAATTTTTAAGAAAATAAAAACGTATAAATAGTGGCACTAAAAACTAAAAACAATTTGATTTATTTTATTTGGGAATTCCTCCTATATATATTTAAGATACACACACACACAAATTTTATACAAATAATTATTTCTCTTTATTAATTTTTAATATTATTATTTTT
>NW_003102040.1:0-7355 GCF_000004695.1 Dictyostelium discoideum AX4
TACCCAAAAGGGATCGATCCCCCGACCCTCTATCAAAGGTAGTCTCATCAACCATTACACCATTTGATTGCTTTGATGAAAATTTAAAAATGATAGAATATTTTATCCCCATTTTTTTTTTCTAAAATTAGATCTTTTTTATTAAAAACCTTAAATTTATGTTTAAAGGAAATTTAAATTCACTTTAAATCTACTTTAAATCTACTTTAAATCCTATTTAAAATTAATTTAAAATAAATTTTAAAGGTATTTTTAAATATCTTAAAAATTATCTTAAAAATTACCTTAAAAATCACCTTTAAAATCACCTTTAAAATCACCTTTAAAATTGCTTAAAAATTTATTTTAAAGCAAATTTTAAAGGCATTTTTAAATATCTTAAAAATTACCTTAAAAATTACCTTAAAAATGAATTTTTTAAACGCGGCTTTAAATTCAATTTAAATCCAATTTAAATCAACTTTTCTTTAAATTTGCTTTAAAGGTTCATTTTTCTTTGCTGTGTCGCTGTGTACTTGTGTGACCCTTGAACACACAGAAATAATTAATAATAAATAATAAATAACAAATAATATTATATCTCTTATATAATATAATAAAGCTTTCGTTTGTGCACAATTTGGAATAAAACAACAATGAATTAATTTTTATTTTATTTTCTATTTATACTAAAATTAATTTTACTAAAGAAACCATTGGTAAAATTTCCGAGAATAAAGTAAGAATCTTGTATTTGTTAACGTCTTTTCAGTTACAAATTTATTTCTATATTTGTATTTTACCAGGGTTAAAAACTTTATATATTAATTTATGTCGCTTAATTGTTCGCGATTATTACACTCACCCCCGCTCTATTTGATTTTGGGAGTACTACAGGGAGTTGTGTTACAGCTTGACCATGTTGTGGTGTGCTAGTTGATGGTGGTGGACTCGATACTACAATACTTGGATTAACTAATCTGCTGAATGATAATTCATTCATTGATACTTGGGATGGTTGATTTATGAATGAAGGTAATTGGTTCAATTTGTTTATTTTGTTGAAATATCTCTTGCAATTTCTTAATGACTGTGTTGTTGACATGTTTGAACCCAATGGTACTTGTATTTGTATTGTTTGGTTTGAAAGTATCCTAACAACTTTAAACGGTCCAATCCAACTTGGTCTGAACTTCTTTAATTCTTCTTCTTTTACGGTTTGATTTTTCAAGAGTACATAATCTCCCGGTGAGATTGAATTCTTTCTTGTTTTTAATCCATCATAATATTGCTTCTGCTTTGTTTGAGATTCTTGAATTTTTGTTTTTGCAATCTCTAAACTTTTGTTGATTGTTTCTTCCAACTTTCCAACATAATTATCATTGGTTGTTGCTGAATTATTGAATGGATTTAATGTACCAAGATCACTTGGTATAGTTGCTTCTCTTCCATAAAGCATTGAGAATGGGCTTGCACCTGTTGATGTATGGACTGAGATTCGATATGCGAATAAACATGAATCAAGATACAAATCCCACATAGTGTGAACTTCTTGTGTGAATGATTTTAACATAATTACGATGGTCTTATTGAACCTTTCAACTAATCCATCAGTCTGTGGGTGGTATGGGCTTGTATTTACTTTCTTTACTTTGAATAATTCATTTACACTACTTATAACTTTATTCAAGAATGATGTACCACAATCCGATAGTAATCTTTTTGGACAACCGTGTCTTGATATAATTAAATTTGAAGTAATGTATTGCTGTTGTTTCGGCAGTGCAATCTACGGTTGCTGCTGCTTCAACCCACTTCGTAACATAATCTGAAAACACAATTATGTACTTATGACCTGACATTGATGGTACTTTCATTGGTCCAACGAAATCTACTGCAACCAAGTCCCATGGTTTCTCTACTATAATGGTTCCCAACTCTGGTGAGAACTTACTGAATGGACTGGTTTTCATCTTTTGACATATATCACAATTGTTGATGTATTCTTTAACATCCATACCCATATTATTCCAGTAATATCTTGATGCTAACTTTGAGTAGGTCTTTTGATATCCAAGATGTCCGCCAACTAATGAACAGTCGTGGAACTTCTCTAATACTTCTTTTTGCATTGACATTGGTACAACTATTCAAATGGCTACTATTTGAGGTCTCTTAAAGAATAATGTTGGATTTACTATTAATCTAAGTATTTAAAGATTGGGACTAAGTGTTTATCTTTTCTTTGTTCCTCTGCAATCTTTAAGTCTAAGATTGAATCTAATTTGACTGATTCACCCATTGATATAACTGACATTACTTCTTCTACTGGACAACTACTAAGTGCGTCTGCAAAAGTATTCTCCTTACCACTTCTATATTTAAATGTGATATTGTAACTAGCCAACTTAACATTCCAATTGATAAATCTCTTGTTTCTGATCTTCCCAAGATCATTTCTAAGGAATGATACTGCACTGTTATCAGTGACTACTAATGTTTCTTGGGTGCCAATGATATAATGAAATTCTTCTAATGCACATACTACGCTTAAACATTCTTTTTCAGAGGCTGAGTAATTCTTTTCAGTGTCTCTGATGGTTCTTGAATAGAATGATATAATACCGTGATCTTGACAAAGAGTTGCTCCAACACCGATATCACTTGCATCAGTTTCGAGTTTGAATGGTTTCTGAATCAATTGTTATGTATCTGGGTACACTAAAATGATCTTATTGTTCTTCAACCTTTCGATTATATTGATACAGATTGACTTATAAGCGTCATTCCATTCGAATATGGTGTCTTGTCTTAATAATTGGTATATTGGTTTGATTTTTGATGCGAAATTATCTACAAATTTCCTGAAGAAATTTAATGTGCCGATCAATCTTTGTAATTCTTTTACATTCTTTGGATCTAATAACTTCATTAATGGATCTAGTCTATCATAATCTATTTGAACACCATTCGATTCTATGATATGACCTAAGAATTTTACTTCTTCTTGGAAAAATTGACATTTGCTCAATTTGGCTAACAGTTTATTATCTCTCATTTTCTTGAAGATACCTTCTAGATGTGGTGTATGATCCATTACTGATTTTGAGTGAGATAATATATCATCATAAAATGATTGTAAGGTAAGTCTATTCTCCTCTTTGAATATCTTGTGAATGGTCCTTTGGAAGACTGCTGGTGCATTACACAATCCAAATGGCATTACATTGAATTCGAATAAACCTTGTGGTACTGAAAAGGCTGTTAAGTATTTATCACCTTCTCTAATTCGTATTTGATAGTATCCACTTATCATGTCTAATTTTGAGTATACATGAGATCCTTTAATTTGATTCCATATTTCATTAATATCTGGTATTGGATATCGATCCTTTACAGTGATATTATTTAATTTTGTATAATTAATACACATTCTCATACTCCCGTCTGGTTTTGGACGTAATACTACACTTGATGATACTTGACTATTTGATTCTCTTATAATCTTGTACTTTAATAATTCTTTAATATGTTCATCTAAGAAGTCTTTTTGTTCATTTGTGAACTTCACTGGATATGCTTGAAATGATGCATCCTTTTGAGTTAACTTGATTTGATGTTCAACTCCACTAATCGCACCTGGTTCAGTCAATGTATTTGTGAATACATCCTGGGACTAACTCTCTTTAAATCTTGCTGGTTTGTTGTAAAAGATACTTGTTCAGTAATGGTATTGACTTCTTCTTTGCACTGATTTGCAAAGTGACCAAGCTTGCCACATTTATAACATTTAAGTGGTTTCCCTTTTGGTTTGTTTTTATATTGGTGTTTTTTAACGTTTGCATAATTGTTCTGTTCTTGTTTAACATTATAATCAGGGTGTTTACCTGATGGTGGAAATGGTATCCTGGTTGGTCTTATAACTTGTTGTTGTCGTTGAATTTGGGGTTGTTGGTCTTGTACGTTATTATTGATTCTATTTTCTTTATCAATAAATTTGTCTGTAAATCCAGCATTGTAAAATTCTAAGCTATCATACTTGAATTTTGAATTTGCTTTTGTACGAGCTATCATTATAGCCTCATCTAATAATTTTGGTGCACCTTCGTCAATTGACTTTTTGATTTCTATATCACTGACCCCTCTAATAAATAATTCAATTTGTCTTTCACTGGTTAATGGAGGATTGATTTGAGCATTGAGTGATCCAAATGCTGTGATGTACTTCATGAATTTATCAAATTTTTGATCGGTGAGTTTTGATAATTCATCTTCTGGTTTAAAAAATTTCTTCATATCATATCTTTTAATCATTTCTTTTTTTAAATCATTATAATTTTCTACTATTTTTGATTTTTGAATAAAAGTAGTTAATGCTGAACCCAAAAAATATTTAATTATTTTTCTTTTGACTTCATTATATTCTCCATTATTTTCACCAGTGATTTCGATATATTCAAATAGTGTTGAAATATTTAATGACTCTAAGTCATTATCAGCAAAATAAATTTTATTTTTTGCCTTTTTTTTTTTTTTTTTTTTTTCTTTTTGAGAGGTTTTTTTTTTTTTTTTTTTTTTCTTGAAAAGTGTTTTGAACTTGATTTACTTGAATTAATTTGATTTGATTAATTTATTTTAATTTGATATATCTTGATTTGGTTTACTTTGATTTGATTTACCTTGATTTGATTTTATTTTTATTTTGTAATGTTTGAAATTTAAATTAATTTTAATTGAATTTTGAAACTTGTATTATTTGAAATTAAATGGAATTTATTTAAATTATTATTATTTAATTTTAATTTGATTTATTTAATTTATTTAATTTATTTAATTTATTTAATTTATTTAATTTATTTGAAAATTTCCTTTTTTGGGACCAATATTTAAAAATTTTAATTAATTTAATTGAAAAATTGTTTTTTCAATTTTGAAACGTTTCTTTTTAATTAATTTTAAGGATTTTTAATTTTTTAAAAAATATATTTTTATATTTTTTTTTTTTCCTCTTTTTTTTTTTTTTTTTTTTTTTTTTTTTTTTTTCCCCAACCGAAACTATTATTTTTTTTTTCTTATTTATAAACCTCTCCTAATGTGATTGTTGTTTTTATTATTACTATTATTATTATTTGTTGACCGATGTCGCCAAATGTAATGAACGTCGTATTCCAATTCCTATGGGATACTCTTTATAATTTGTATATACGTATATACTTGTGTGACCCTTGAACACACAGAAATAATTAATAATAAATAATAAATAACAAATAATATTATATCTCTTATATAATATAATAAAGCTTTCGTTTGTGCACAATTTGGAATAAAACAACAATGAATTAATTTTTATTTTATTTTCTATTTATACTAAAATTAATTTTACTAAAGAAACCATTGGTAAAATTTCTGAGAATAAAGTAAGAATCTTGTATTTGTTAACGTCTTTTCAGTTACAAATTTATTTCTATATTTGTATTTTACCAGGGTTAAAAACTTTATATATTAATTTATGTCGCTTAATTGTTCGCGATTATTACAAAATTTAAAAATGATAGAATATTTTATCCCCATTTTTTTGTTCTAAAATTAGATCTTTTTTATTAAAAACCTTAAATTTATGTTTAAAGGAAATTTAAATTCACTTTAAATCTACTTTAAATCTACTTTAAATCTACTTTAAATCCTATTTAAAATAAAATTAAAATAAATTTTAAAGGTATTTTTAAATATCTTAAAAATTATCTTAAAAATTACCTTAAAAATCACCTTTAAAATCACCTTTAAAATCACCTTTAAAATCACCTTTAAAATTGCTTAAAAATTTATTTTAAAGCAAATTTTAAAGGCATTTTTAAATATCTTAAAATTACCTTAAAAATTACCTTAAAAATGAATTTTTTAAACGCGGCTTTAAATTCAATTTAAATCCAATTTAAATCAACTTTGCTTTAAATTTGCTTTAAAGGTGCATTTTTCTTTGCTGTATATAAACCAATGCCAATAAAAAAAGAATATTGCCATTTAAAAAGGTTTGTAATTCTTTAGAATAATTTTTTTTATTTTCATTTTTATTCCTAATATAGTTTACAAAAATTCAAAAAAAATTTTAAAAATTTATCCGTTAAATAACGGCTTCGAAATCCGGACCTCGCTTTTAAAGCGATTAAAAAGCTAATTTTTAAGGTACAAAGCGAAGAAAAATGCACCTTTAAAGCCAATTTAAAGCAAATTCAATTTAAATTTGCTTTAAATTGGCTTTAATGATGCTTTTTAAAAAGGTAATTTTAAAGATATTTTTAAGGTCATTTAAAATTTAATTAATTTATAATTTAAAAAAGTTATTTTTAATGTAATTTAAAATTACTTAATAATATGCATGCCACACATGTGACAAACCAAGAGATGGTTTATTTATTTGCCATTCAGGTACATTAAGAAAACAAGAAGATATTACAAATTTTCACTCCAACAAACCAAATTATGCTGAATTAAATGCTGATATAGAATAAAAAAAAGTATGGGAAAAAAAAGCAAAAGATATTGGTATCAAAGGTGTGGGCAGAGGGTGAGTCGAACCTTTGTCCATTAATTATTTAAAAACACAACCAGTCATATTACATAATATTTTATTAGGTGTCGCACAAAGATGTTTAAATTACATTTTTGATAAATATAAAAATAAAATTGCAAATTTTTTAAATAATTTAAAAAATGCAAAAATAATAGTAACAAACCAAAACCATCAATTTCACTATTTGCAAATAAAACAAGGAAGAGAGAATATTATATTACCTTTTAATATCAATTAAGATTCAAATATCAAATGATAATTTTTTAATTATGGAACAATTAGTAACTATATGTTTAAATTATATAGTTACTCTTTTGATGAAAATGATTTAAATTCACTTCAAGTATTAATTGAATCGTTTAATGCAAAAGGAAATTTAATTACTGTAACAGAAATAATGAATTTCCACATGTTGTTACATTATCCAATCTATATAGAAAATTGGGTGCACCAAAATACACTTCAGCTGAAACTTTTGAAGCACAATTATCAAGAATTAAAAATTATTTAAATAATAATACAAATAATAGGGATGAACAATATGAAAGGGTTACCAAATTAAACATGGTGAAATTTTTTAATTCAGTAGATAAATTAAAAAGTATTGAACCTGAAAGTACAGCATTAATTATTAGTACCAAAATAAAAAATCCAGATAATTTAGATAAAATAAAAATTAAATTAGATTCATTATTTCAAAATTATAAAAATTTAACTTTTCACTCATCAATTAAAAATAATAAAGAAATATACAATGCTGGTGATGCAGTTGAAGATGCATCATATAATGAACTTTCAGGTAGGG
>NW_003102039.1:0-2343 GCF_000004695.1 Dictyostelium discoideum AX4
TTATAATAATAATTTAAAAAAAATTTTTAAAAAAAAAAATAGTCTACAAAAAAAAAAGAATTAATTAAAAAGTAAAAGTATTTGAAATCAGAAATTTTTTTATTTAATTGTGAAAATTCTAAGTGTATTAATGACTTTAACAAGGGTCATACAACATTTATAATTGACTAATTTGAAAAGCAGAACTTTATTTCCATTATAATTTGTACCAAAAGCATACTTTAGAAGGGGCAACCTAAAATATAATTATTGTTTTTTAAATTATATTAATCTCTTTATTTTATATTATTTTTTTTTTTTAAAAAAAAAATTATATTGACTTACCAGTAATTATTTAAGTGAAATATCAATTTGATTGAAAAGAAGTGATTGTTGGTATAAAGGTAACCTAAAATTTAATTATTGTTTTCAAATTAGTCTATTTTATTTTATTATTATTTTTTATTTTATTTTTTTAATTTTTTTTTTTTTAAAAAATTATATTAACTTACCAGTAATTATTTAATTGTAGTATCAATTTGTTTTAAAAGAACTGGCGGTTGGTTTTGATAGCATTGGTATTATTGATGAAGTTGAAGAAATCTAAAATAATATTTTTTTGTTTATTTATATTAATCTTTTTATTTTTTTATTTTTTTTATTTTTTTTAATTTTTTTTTAATTTTAATTATCTTACCTTACCAGTTTTGATTTAGTGGAGTAATGGGCGATCTAACAACTTCAATGGATCACCAAGTAATGTTGCATCAGGTAGCAACAGTACCAAGTCTGTTTCCAAGTTACGACTATGTTCTTACAACCGATGCCTCGGAATCAGGTGCAGGTGCCACACTCAAGAAAGGAAACAAGGTAATCAAAACTTGGTCATTCCAATGGTCAACAACTCAATCAAATATGTAGTCAAATCGTCGAGAAATGCTCGCGCTGCTGATGGCCTATCAAGCGCTATGTCGGAAACTGAACAACTGCAAGCTGAAGATTCAAACCGACAACACTACCACTCTCTCTTACATCAATCGCCAGGGTGGTCAAATACAAGATCTCTCAGTTCTGTTCGAACAACTTTGGAAACAATGCCTCAAGAAGAAAGTGAACTTGATTGGAGAGCATATTCCAGGATTCTTCAATGTAAAAGCCGACCACCTCAGCCGTCTTTCAGAGATGAATCACAAATCATCGTCCAGAGTAATCAAGAGTTACAACTGGCAACTGAAGAAGGAAGTGTTCAATCGCATCCAACTTCAATTCGGTCAAATACAGATGGATCTGTTCGCATCTCACCTCAACCATCAAACGAACAACTACTCAACAATCAGAATGAATGCACTCCACCTCGATTGGAGTCAATGGAAGCAATGTCTGGCCTTTCCACCTCCCATTCTTTTGCCTTATATCCTGGAGAAGATGAACTCATCCAGTTCGAAGAAGGTTTCTATAATACTGATCTTCCCAATCTGGAGATCAGCAACTTGGTATCCGATGATTCAAGCACAAGTTCCTCGTCGTCATCGTCACATGTTTGCTCAAGTACTGGGAACATTCCAAGAAGTATTGACCAAACAATCAGTAGAGTCGATACCAATCCAGATCCAACAACGTTGGAAACTGGGGATTATTCAACTTTCCAATCTCATGTAATGTCCTTCGCTCGTACAACAAATACAAAAACAGCTGAGCTGTTAATGAAGTCTTGGGAACCTTCAACTCTCAAAGTATATAGCTCCAGTTATACAAGATTCCGCAATTTCTGTACTTTGAACTCTTTGAATCCAGCAAACATTACCTTAGTTGTTTTCATGGATTATCTTACACATCTGTTCAAACACAAACCTCCGTTAGCCTTCTCAACAATTAACGGTCATCGCTCTATGTTGAATCAGTTGTTACTCCTTAGGAATCAAACTGATATTGTTAATGATCCATTCATTACAAGAATTATGACTGGTATTCACAAGTTGCGCCCTTCATCAGCAAATTATAAAGAGATATGGGATGCAAATCAAGTATTAAAGCACTTATCTACTATCAAAGTCATCCCCAAGTACACATACACTGCGCTATTAAACAAGACACTTGTACTCTGTAAAATGTTTGGTTTAGCAAGATCATCAGACTTAGTGAAGTGGTCGTTCAAAGGTCTCATTATTACTCCTGACTCAATCAAAGGTCCAGTTACCAATGCTAAAGAACAAAGAAGTGGTGTTGTTTCAATCTTAAAATTAACATCGTTAGATGATACAAACTCTCAAGTATGCCCTGTTCGCCACCTTGCAACATACCTTAGAGCTTTTAAAGGAAGAAGAAAGCCCCATTCGGGTGACTCTGTCTTTATTAAGAAAAATC
>NW_003102038.1:0-4495 GCF_000004695.1 Dictyostelium discoideum AX4
GATTTTTTTTTTTTTTTTAATTTTTTTTTTTTTTAAAAAAAAATTTTATTAACTTACCAGCTATTATTTAATTGGGTATCATTTTATTTTAAAAGAACTGGTGATTGGTTTTGAAAGCATTGATATTATTGATGAAGTTGAAGAAATCTAAAATAATACTTTTTTTGGTTTTTTTTTAGATTAAATTTGCTTTTAAGGGGGGTTTTTCTTCGCTGTGTATGGATTCTATATTTTTAGCAAATTTACCTATCGATGGGCACTTTTTGAGTTACAAATGAAGAGTCAATTTTTTATTTTGAAATTTATTCAGGTGTTAAATTATTAATTGAAAAAAAAAATTTTTTAGAATATTTAGATTTCTCAAAAGACTATGAGCAGGGGATTTATAAAAATTATAAATCTGGAGAACAATTTAAAAAAATAAAAAATTCAATTTTATATAAATTTATTTTATTAAGAATATTTATTGACGGAATGAGTCATCAAGGTAGATCAGATTATACTATAATGGGGGATTTTGAAAATTATGTTGGCCCATTTTTTAAAATATGCCATGCCAACTTAAAAAATGGACTGGAAATAAAATTGTTTTATTTATTGTTCCAAAAGAATGGTTTTACAATATACATCAAACAATTAAAAAATTATTTTCAGCGCAATTTAATAATAAATTAATAATTAAAGATAATAATGGATATGATTATGAAATTATAACATATGGATTAACAATCACAGCGGCGAAAATCAACACTTTAAAGCACCTTTAAATCCAAGTACTCTTTTTAATATATATTAATAAGTATACTTAATAAGTAATACTTATTAAGTATACTTAATAAGTATACTTATTAAGTACACTTTATTAAGTATTACTTAATAAGTATACTTATTAAGTATACTTTATAAGTATACTTTATAAGTACTACTTAATAAGTACACTTATTAATATATATTAATAATTAGTTATTATTCTTTTAAATGTTTTATATGGGAATCGAACCCGCGACCTCCCTTTTCAGAAGTTCCGCGGATGGAATATTTTAGATGGGAATCGAACCTGTGACCTCCCTTTCCGGAAGTTCCGTTTAAAAAATGTTGCATATGGGAATCGAACCCGTGACCTCTTACATACTAAGCTACCATATGAGCTAAATAAGCTTTGATTATTTTTCAATATAAATAGCTGAAATATTAATGTAAAAAAATTAAAAAAAATAATAAAAAAAATGAAACTATAAAACACAAATAAAATGATATGTTTTATTTTTTAATTTAATGTTGTATAAATCTTTGTAAATACACTGAGAAATAATATTCAGAATATTTCTGAAACTATAAAACATAAATAAAATGATATTATATAAAAAATAACATAATCTTTCTGAAAAATAATTTTTTTTTTTTTTTTATTTTTTTTATTTTTATTTTTTTAGTAATTGTTGACTAAAACCTATAAATATTTTCATTTATGTAACTACTGTATTCTAAACTTTACTACAATTATATATTTGATATGTGTTTATTATTAAATTACCATTATAAATTGTAAAAAATTACTTTTTTAATTTTTTTTTTTTTTTTTACCTTTTTTTTTTATCTTTAATTTTTTTTTTTCTTTTTTTTTACCTTTTTTTTTATCTTTTTTTTTTACTTTTTTTTTTTTTCCAAAATATTATTGATACATTTGTTGTTAAAATACATTGATATTATTAAAAAAATTTAAATATTTTTATGTGTGATGAAAAAAAATCAAAAAAAAAAAAAAAAAAAAAAAATTTAGGAATTTTTTTTTAACACAAAAAAAAAATAAAAAATTTTGTAATTTTTTTTTTTTTTAACGAAAAAAATAATATAATAAAATAACAATATAAATAATAATTTAGATAAATAATTGAAATAAAATAAATAATATGAACACAAGAATAAAAATTTAAATAAAAACAAATATGCTTTATTCACAGCAAAGAAAAATGCACCTTTAAAGCCAATTTAAAGCAAATACAATTTAAATTGGCTTTAAATTGGCTTTAAATTTGCTTTTTAAAAAGGTAATTTTAAAGATATTTTTAAGGTCATTTAAAATTACATTAAAAATGACCTTTTAAATTTATTATAAAGCGGTTTTTAAATAATGTTTTAATCACTTTATAATAAATTTAAAAAAGTTATTTTTAATGTAATTTAAAATTACTTATTAATCCTTTTTTAAGCTTTTATTAATTATATTTTTTAAAATACATTTTAAATGCATTTTAAATACATTTCAAATCAATTTTTACACTATTTATTTCAAATTTATTATAAAAAAAAAAAAAAATAAGAAAATAAAAAAAAAAAAAAAAAAATTAAGAAAATTAAAAAAAAAAAAAAACTAAAAAGATAACCAAATTAATTTTAATTCTTTATTTATTTGTTCCAGTGGCAATTGAATTCTATTATTATTATTTTTATTAATTAATAATAAATAAGTGTTTCAGTTGCCTTGGGTTTTATTTTATGTTATTTTAAATTTTACTTCTCATTTCAAAAAGCGAAAAATATCAAAAAAAAAAAAAAAAAAAAAATTTAATTATTTGTTTTGCATATTTATATTATAAGTATAAACATACATATAAAAAAAGATTTTTTATTTTTTATTTTTTATAATTAATAAACAATTAACGAGTGCACAGGTATATTATTGCATTAGTGTAGTTTTACAATAAATTGGGCAGATTTTATAGTTTTTTTTTTTTTTATTTTAAAAAGAAAAAGGTATAGACAGGGTCATAGGTTCCCCGTCATTTTTTGAAAATGGGGTATATCCCTCTAAATATAAAATTTTAAGTACTAAATCATATATCTACTTGCTATAATGCTAAAATTTGAATAAAATGAAAAAAAAAAAAAAAAAAAAAACGTAAAAACTCGAGGAAAAAAAAAAAAAAAAATATTATTTTTAATTTCCAGCCAGCAAACAAAATGAATTTAAATAACATATCATGCATTAATTGCAGAGAAAAATTAAAGAATTTTAAAAATATTATTATTCATTATATTATGCATAAAAATATATGTCCATTTTGTCTTGCATATTACCGTTCTTATAAACAATTTTATGATGTAAATGGACATTTCAACACCAAAAAATGTAAAAATGAACAAAATAAAATTATTACAAATAATCAAAAAAGAGATATCTTTTATAAAAAATTAATGGATATTACTGGTGAAAAAATAAAATATCCAACAAATGATCCAGATGACCCATGTAAACATTTATGTAACCAAAACCAAGATGAAATTTTTTATCAAGAAAATAATGAAAATAATGAAAATAATCAAACAATTGATAATGTAGAAAATCATGATATAATTGGGTTGGTACATAGTGAAGATGAAAACAATGAAATTAGAATAGATGAAAATGAAGCAAACATTAATAATGAAAATAATGAAAATAATGAAAATGAAAATGCTCAAAACGAACCAATAAATAATAATCTAAATAATAATTTAGATAATGAAAAATCAAAAAAAAAATTAAATGAGACTGAAATTGAATTTTTAATGTTGGGAATTGAAAACTCAATAAGTTTAAAGCTACTTGAAAAATTTAAAAGTTTTATTGACAAAAATAAAACCAATTTAAATCAAATAAGATACACACCTCAATATATGGATAAATTATTTATGGAAGATTTTCAAATAAAAGGAGAAACATTTATAAATAAAAATTATGATCACTCAATTTTTTATTTTGAAATTAAAAAAGTATTAGAAACTTTATTAAATAAAAAGCAATTTTTTGAAAGAATAGATTTTGATACAGATTTTGAAACTGGAATTTATACAAATTATAAAAGTGGTCAACAATTTAAAGATTTAAAAAATAAAAATAAAAATAAAATTGTATTACTTAGAATATTCACTGATAGTATGCAGTGTCAAAACAAGAAAGATTATACTATAATGCTGGATATAGAAAATTATATTGGAAATGAATTTAAAAATAATAAATTATTATTATTTGTAGTACCAAATGATTGGTTACTTAATTTTCATCAAACAATTAGGGCATTGTTTTCATCTTTTTTGGTAATGGCTTTAATTTAATTATTGAAAATGAACAAATAGATGTTATACCGTTTGGACTGACAATGGATATTCCAGAATTTAGAGCATCGTGTAAACTTAATGGACATAATTCAAATGAATATGCATGTCACACATGTGACAAACCAAGAGATGGTTTATTTATTTGCCATTCAGGTACATTAACAAAACAAGAAGATATTACAAATTTTCACTCCACCAAACCAAATTATGCTGAATTAAATGCTGATATAGAATTAAAAAAAATATGGGAAAAAAAAGCAAAAGATATTGGTATCAAAGGTGTGGGCAGAGGGTGGGTCGAACCTTTGTCCATTAATTATTTAAAAACACAACCAGACATATTACATAATATTTTATTAGGTGTCGCACAAAGATGTTTATATTACAATTTTGATAA
>NW_003102037.1:0-5179 GCF_000004695.1 Dictyostelium discoideum AX4
TTGTCTCCTCAAAAAGCCCGAAGTAGTCGGTGGCTAACCACAGCCCAACTCACCTTTTGCTCAGGATTTACCCTAAAGGCTATTAACTTTATAACCTCATCTTTGAGTGCGATTAGCTTTCCTTTTAAACCAGCAAGCTTTCTTGGGGAGCAACAATCTAGTTTTAAAAGTTTCTTATTTCCTTGATGACACTTTTCTTCTTTTCTTTGGGAACAAGAAGCTTCATTGATTTTGAATCGATTTGTAATCCGAGAAATGTAATTGATTGAGTTGGTTCAAGAACAATCTTTTCTAGATTCAGCTTGAAACCTAGTTTGACAAGTAAGTCCATTGTCTTTTTGAGGTTGGATAAACATTCTTCTTTTGTTGAACCGACGATTAATAGATCGTCCAAGTAAGCGATTACGGACACGTTGATATCTCTCAACATTCGAAGTACATGTCTTAACAACATTGTAAAGATACGAGGAGCTGTCGATAACCCGAACGGCATTGTTTTCCAACGGTAGTGCGAACCTTTCCACACGAAGCGGAATAAGTCTCTGTAT
Source organism: Dictyostelium discoideum AX4 (assembly GCF_000004695.1). NCBI lineage: Eukaryota > Evosea > Eumycetozoa > Dictyosteliales > Dictyosteliaceae > Dictyostelium > Dictyostelium discoideum. Next base: position 549 of record NW_003102037.1, read on the forward strand.
TGCGGATCTACTAAAACGTGGAGGTAGGCTTTCTTGATATCGAGTTTTACCATGTAATAACCTTGTTTGACCATTGATGGTAGATTCTTGATTCCTTCCATCTTGAATGATTGGTTGTTGATGTAAGTGTTTAACCTTTTTAGATCGAGAACTGGACGATGTAGATTCGTTCCAGGTTTTGGAACCGTAAACACGTTGGAGTAAAAAACGCGCTTTGAATAACGGTTTGGAAGTACTTGTTCGATAGCATCGTCTAATAACAAGTCTTGTACTTCCTTTGTGATGCAATCTGATTTCGGACCCTCTGGAATTGAAATCGGAATTGGGTTTGGCATCGGCTTGAAATTTGGAAGTAAATGGATTTTTAATCCATTTACGACCTCTTGACAAAAGTTTGGAAGACCCAATTCTTTCCAAACTTGTTTGTGGTGGAACAGACGTCCACCTACTGGTAAGTTTACTTCTTGTTCTTCTGAAAACGGTTGTTGGTACCGTTGGCAGACTTGGTATTGTTGCTACCTGATGCAACATTACTTGGTGACCCATTGAAGTTGTTAGATCGGCCATTACTCCCACTACTGGATTTACTATTACTACTGTTTCCTGTAGTGTTATTACCACTTGAGTTAACTGATTTCTTGACATTGGACTTGGAATGATAATTCAATTTTAAAAATGATTGTTTAGCTTCGTTGTTCTTTCTGATTGACTTGGCTAGCTTTCTTACACGTTCAGTTTCAGTTTCATCAAACATCTTTGGTGTATCCTTGATCTTAATTGGTAAGAGTACTTCAGAACCATAGATTTCTTTAGCGATGTTGTTACGACGGACACGACTAAGCGATGCTTGAGCATTAACGGCTAAGATGATTGCACTCTGAGTTAAGTAACTAATAAGTTCTACATCGACATTAGAGCTATCAGATGATAACATACTTGATATGAGAAGCAAAGGTTTTAAGCTATCGTTGATTCGCTTTTCGACAATCAACAAGTCAGTATCATTGTTCTTGACGTTGGATGATACAGTAATACCTTCAGGTGTACCGAATGGAGCGACATTCACTTGGAAGTTAGATGGAAAGTTGAATACTTTATTCAATTCGGATATCTCATCTTTCTTGAGGATACATTCTTCTTCGACGAGTAAACCTTGATTGTTAACCATATGTTTGTACTGACCAAGTAAGGTATCGGATAATTGATAATCGGTTGGAACATCGACATTGTTACTTGATTCATCTTCACTTTGTTCATTCTCGGTGTCAGAGTTATCATGAGAAGGTTGGCTACGTGAATTAGATGAGAACATAGGTTCTTTCATGAATCTTGTAAAGGCTAAGGAAAGGTTGTTGATTTGATCCTCCATTGATTTCATTCTTAAATCAAAGGATTCAGAACTATTAAAGGCAGAGGTACTACTACTAGAGGCTTCATTATTATTAACAGTGGTAGACATATGTTGATATCTAAAATTATAATATGAGAAAAATAATAATATTAAAAATTAATAAAGAGAAATAATTATTTGTATAAAATTTGTGTGTGTGTATCTTAAATATTTATAGGAGGAATTCCCAAATAAAATAAATCAAATTGTTTTAGTTTTTAGTGCCACTATTTATACGTTTTATTTTCTTAAAAATTTCGCAAAACTCAAAAAAATAAGTGTTTTCGACCCTTCACAACTTTGTGCATTGTGTCGGTTCGGAATTTTTATTTTTTTCGACCTTGCACAATTATCGCGTCATTGTACCGGTTCGAAATTTTTACTTTTCTTTCGAAAATTTTTTATTCTTCGAATGTTCTAGAACATTCTAAAAAATTATCTTAAATATTTGGGAAATTCAAATAAATAAATGTTATTCATAATATATATATATATGATAATATAAATTCATAATCTGAAGCCATTACAACCCATTATTGATGAACTTTCTAAGAAGCACTACAGTAAGTAGTTCTTTTTGACAAAGGTCTTCGATAATATGAAATACCAAGGGATTTTTCTAGGTTCGTTTAATTAAAGAGGACCTATCATGCAAAACACCAACGCGGAAAAACTTCAACAAGAAGTATATCAGCATTCGAATATTAATTCATGCGACCCACCAAACTTACTAAATAGACTCCGGCTTCCTTGAGTCGTTTAGCCAGCGTGATTGATTATATCCGTCAATACGAAGCAAAAACCGTTGCGTAACTATTTGGTCAGAGTGGGAAAACAGCTCTGACTTTATGCCAGCCTATGGAGTAAAGTCATGAAAATCATTGTACAAGCACATGGCACAAACGTATACCATCGGGAAGAACAAAAAGTCCATGATTATGTTAAAGACTTTATTCCGTTGGGTTTATCGCAGCTAAAAAAGAAAACTGATCTCATTGAATCCGCCGTTTGGTTATGTGAGGTCGTGGAGTGGGGTAGCGAATGGCAGTTCTACTTACAGGATGATGTAGTTGTCTACAAGGCACCGTATAAAGGAGCCACAAAACCAGACATCCGTATTGTAGATGACATGATACAGAGGCTCCAGTACTGTTCTACTGGACCTAATACCTACGCTTTAGATGTAGATGTACTAAGTTCAGGTAAAACTGCATTAATAGAAATGAATGATGCATTTGCTGTCAGCGCCGAGACATTCCCGCAGACATCTATACTGAATGGTTATTCTCTCGCTGGAATTCGTAAATGGCGTAATCCAGGAGTTTTCAGGTCTACATCATCAAGGTGTAGATGTGAATAAAACCCCCTGTAATAACTGAAAAAGGAAATACCATGTCCGATGTAATCGCACAACAAAACCAACATGCTGTTCAGCAGTATCCAAATGAAATTCCATCAGGAATTACATTGTTCATCGAGTTTGTTCATAGCGCTCTGGGAAATCTGCAAGAGAAATCCTTGCTGCCGGACCTGGTACCCACTACTCGCGGTGTAGTCGTTCGTCAGGAAAACCAAAACCCACTGAATACGTTGTCTGCGGTTGCCCCAACCGTCCTGAACATTTACGGTAACCAAAGGCCATCGCCCTGTGTGAATGCCGCACCGCATCTGCTCTATCTGGCCTAAGATCTGCTGTGTACCGGTCTGATCGATGCCGAGTGTTTAGCGCTGTATAGCCCGATTCAAACCAACAACACCATCCCAATACGTTCCCGTCATGCCAAACCTGACTGGATTGTACTGCAGAGTCCAACTACGAAGAACTTATCAAAACTTATCAGGTAACTCAGGACTCTCCGTTCCGTTAAAATAACTTTATTGCAAGGATTGAAAAAGCTTGATCTTAGTTTAGTTATGGCGTTAGTATTCATGGTTACTGGTTTCGCTACTGATATCACCCAGCGTGTAGGCTGTGGAATCGAACACTGGTAGTAACTATTTCTCTACAACAACTCAAGGCGAAGAAGTTGCGATCGAGTGTTTGAATAGTACAGTCGTTGCAAGTATCACTTATGCAGACGGGCGCACCCTCTAAAGGTGATCCTATTGGGGTCTACACGGAAAATGGTGTCTTTGTCTTATCTTGCAAATCGCAGTCCGTTGCAGTTCGTAAACAGTTCTGGGGATATTATCCAGTCTGCTAAAGGACAATTGCAATTTGCAAGTACCGTGGGTGAGTCCTGCGTGTATTCAGCAACCAGTCTAGGAAAGTTATTTAAAGACATTGGCTCTAACTGTAATTAACCATTAAGCCGCTCCTTAATTGGGGCTGCTGTTTCACTTGAGGTTATTTTTTATGTTCTCACACATTGTGGCCATGCACCCTACCTTTATCAATTTCAGAAATCGAAGCGGTTATTGGTCAATATCGTGTTTGCGTACTGTATAACTTTGCCTCTGGTGACAAATATCTAAGACAATTTTTTAGAATGTTCTAGAACATTCAAAAAACACAGCGGCTTTATAAGTATACTTTATAAGTACTACTTAATAAGTACACTTATTAATATATATTAATAATTAATTATTATTCTTTAAAATGTTTTATATGTGAATTGAACCCGCGACCTCCCTTTTCAGAAGTTCCGAGGTGGGGAATGTTTTATATGGGAATCGAACCTGCGACCTCCCTTTCCGGAAGTTCCGTTTAGAGGAAAAAAGTTGCATATGGGAATCGAACCCGTGACCTCTTAAATTAAGCTATCTCTCTACCATATGAGCTAAATAAGCTTTTATTATTTTTCAATATTAATAGCTGAAATATTAATGTAAAAAATTTAAAAAAAATAATAAAAAAAATGAAACTATAAAACATAAATAAAATGATATGTTTTATTTTTTAATTTAAAGTTGTATAAATGTTTGTGAATACACTGAGAAATAATATTCAGAATATTTCTGAAACTATAAAACATAAAAAAAATGATATATTCAGAATAATATAAAGAATAACATAATCTTTCTAAAAAACTTATAATTNTTTTTTTTTTTTTTTTTTTTTTTTTTTTTTTCCCAAAATATAATGGATCCATTGGGGGTAAAAAACCATGGATTTTTTAAAAAAAATTTAAATATTTTTTGGGGGGGCGAAAAAAATTCCAAAAAAAAAAAAAAAAAAAAAAATTTTGGGATTTTTTTTTAAACACAAAAAAAAAAAAAAAATTGGGAAATTTTTTTTTTT